>NW_028259357.1:0-69763 GCF_977971745.1 Zootermopsis nevadensis | reverse complement strand
GATAGAGACATTTAAATTTTTAAAGATTATTCGAAAGTCAATTTTTAAAAGGCAAATATCACCCGATCTGTAGGAATCTGAGAGACAAAGCTTATGTCACATTGAGGGATCGTATATGTCAACTTCATGTCAGAATCTCGTCAATGTATGTCCAAGGGTTTGGAGGATAGAGACATTTTAATTTTTCGAGATTATTCGAAAGTCAATTTTTGAAAAGGCAAATATCTCCCGATCTGTAGAATTCTGAGAGACAAAACTTATGTCACATTGAGGGAACGTATATGTAAACTTCATGTTAGAATCTCGTCAATGTATGTCCAAGGGTTTGGACGATAGAGACATTTTAATTTTTCGAGATTATTCGAAAGTCAATTTTTAAAAGGCAAATATCTCCCGATCTGTAGGAATCTGAGAGACAAATCTTATGTCACTTTGAGGGAACGCATATGTTAACTTCTTGTCAGAGTCTCGTCAATGTATGTCCAAGGGTTTCGACGATAGAGACATTTTAATTTTTCGAGATTATTCGAATGTCAATTTTTAAAAGGCAAATTTCTCCCGATCTGTAATCATTTGAGAGACAAAACTTATGTCACTTTGAGGGAACGTATATGTCAACTTCATGTCAGAATCTCGTCAATGTATGTCCAAGGGTTTGGAGGATAGAGACATTTGAATTTTTCGAGATTATTTTAAAGTCAATTTGTGAAAGGCAAATATCTCCCTCTCTGTATGAATCTGAGATACAAAACTTATGTCACTTTGATGGAACATATATGTCAACTTCCTTTCAGAGTCACGTCATTGTATGTCCAAGGGTTTGGAGGATAGAGACATTTAAATTTTTAGAGATTATTCGAAAGTCGATTTTTAAAAGGCAAATATCACCCGATCTGTAGGAATCTGAGAGACAAATCTTATGTCACTTTGAGGGAACACATATGTCAACTTCTTGTCAGAGTCTCGTCAATGTATGTCCAAGGATTTGGAGGATAGAGACATTTTAATTTTTCGAGATTATTCGAAAGTCAATTGTTAAAAGGCAAATATCTCCCGATCTGTAGAAATCTGAGCGACAAACCTTATGTCACCTTGAGGGAACGTATATGTCATCGTCATGTCAGAGTCACGTCGATGTATGTCCAAGGGTTTGGAGGATAGAGACATTTAAATTTTTCGAGATTATTCGAAAGTCAATTTTTGAAAAGGCAAATATCTCCCGATCTGTAGGAATCTGAGAGATAAAACTTATGTCACTTTGAAGGAACGAATATGTCAACTTCATGTCAGAATCTCGTCAATGTATGTCCAGGGTTTGGAGGATAGAGACATTTTAATTTTTCGAGATTATTCGAAAGTCAATTTTTGAAAAGGCAAATATTTCCTGATCTGTATTAATCTGAGAGACAAAACTTATGTCACTTTGAGGGAACGTATATGTAAACTTCCTGTCATAGTCACGTCAATGTATGTCCAAGGGTTTGGAGGATAGAGACATTGAAATTTTTAAAGTTTATTCGAAAGTAAATTTTTAAAAGGCAAATATAACCCGATCTGTAGGAATCTGAGAGACAAAACTTATGTTACTTTGAGGGAACGTATATGTCAACTTCCTGTCAGAGTCACGTCAATGTAGGTCCAAGGGTTTGGAGGATAGAGACATTTAAATTTTTAGAGATTATTCGAAAGTCAATTATTAAAAGGCAAATATCTCAAGATCTGTATTAATCTGAGAGACAAAACTTATGTCACTTTGAGGGAACGTATATGTCAACATCCTGTCAGAGTCACGTCAATGTATGTCCAAGGATTTGGAGGATAGAGACATTTAAATTTTTAGAGATTATTCGAAAGTCAATTTTTGAAAAGGCAAATATCTCCAGATCTGTAGGAATCTGAGAGACAAAACTTATGTCACTTCGAGGGAACGTATATGTAAACATCCTGTCAGAGTCACGTCAATGTATGTCCAAGGGTTTGGAGGATAGAGACATTTTAATTTTTCAAGATTAATCGAAAGTCAATAATTCAAAAGGCAAATATCTCCCGATCTGTAGGAATCTGAGAGACGAACCTTATGTCACTTTGAGGGAACGTATATGTCAACGTCATGTCAGAATCTCGTCAATGTATGTAAAAGGGTTTGGACGATAGAGACATTTTAATTTTTCGAGATTATTCAAAAGTCAATTTTTAAAAGGCAAATATCTCTCGATCTGTATTAACCTGAGAGACAAAACGTATGTCACTTCGAGGGAACGTATATGTAAACATCCTGTCAGAGTCACGTCAATGTATGTAAAAGGGTTTGGAGGATAGAGACATTTTAATTTTTCAAGATTATTCTAAAGTCAATATTTCAAAAGGCAAATATCTCCCGATCTGTAAGAATCTGAGAGACGAACCTAATGTCACTTTGAGGGAACTTATATGTCAACTTCATGTCAGAATCTCGTCAATGTATGTAAAAGGGTTTGGAAGATAGAGACATTTTAATTTTTCGAGATTATTCGAAAGTCAATTTTTAAAGGCAAATATCTCTCGATCTGTAAGCATCTGAGAGACAAACCTTATGTCACTTTGAGGGAACGAATATGTCAACTTCATGTCAGAGTCTCGTCAATGTATGTCCAAGGGTTTGGAGGATAGAGACATTTAAATTTTTAGAGATTATTCGAAAGCAATTTTTAAAATTCAAATATCTCCCGATCTGTAGGAATCAAAGAGACAAAACTTATGTCACTTTGGGGGAACGTATATGTCAACTTCCTATCAGAGTCACGTCAATGTATGTCCGTGGGTTTGGAGGAAACAGACATTTAAATTTTTAGAGATTATTCGAAAGTCAATTTTTAAAAGGCAAATATCTCCCGATCTGTAGGCACCTGAGAGACAAACCTTATGTCACTTTGAGGGAACGCATATGTCAACTTTATGTCATAGTCTCGTCAATGTATGTCCAAGGGTTTGGAGGATAGAGACATTTTAATTTTTCGAGATTATTTGAAAGTCAATTTTTAAAAGGCAAATATCTCCCGATCTGTGGGTATCTGAGAGACAAAACTTATGTCACTTTGAGGGAACATATGTGTCAAATTCCCGTCAGAGTCACGTCAATGTATGTCCAAGGGTTTTGAGGATAGAGACATTTAAATTTTTAGAGATTATTGGAAAGTCAATTCTTTAAAGGCAAATATCTCCCGATCTGTAGGAATCTGAGAGACAAAACTTATGTCACTTCGAGGGAACGTATATGTAAACATCCTGTCAGAGTCACGTCAATGTATGTCCAAGGGTTTGGACGATAGAGACATTTTAATTTTTCGAGATTATTCGAAAGTCAATTTTTAAAAGGCAAATATCTCCCGATCTGTAGTAATCTGAGAGACAAAACTTATGTCACTTCGAGGGAACGTATATGTAAACATCCTGTCAGAGTCACGTCAATGTATGTCCAAGGGTTTGGACGATAGAGACATTTTAATTTTTCGAGATTATTCGAAAGTCAATTTTTAAAAGGCAAATATCTCCCGATCTGTAGTAATCTGAGAGACAAAACTTATGTCACTTCGAGGGAACGTATATGTCAACTTCATGTCACAATCTCGTCAATGTATGTCCAAGGGTTTGGACGATAGAGACATTTTAATTTTTCGAGATTATTCTAAAGTCAATTTTTAAAAGGCAAATATCTCCCGATCTGTAGGAATCTGAGAGACAAAACGTATGTCACTTCGAGGGAACGTATATGTAAACATCCTGTCAGAGTCACGTCAATGTATGTCCAAGGGTTTGGAGGATAGAGACATTTTAATTTTTCAAGATTATTCGAAAGTCAATATTTCAAAAGGCAAATATATCCCGATCTGTAGGAATCTGAGAGACGAACCTTATGTCACTTTGAGGGAACGTATATGTCAACTTCATGTCAGAATCTCGTCAATGTATGTAAAAGGGTTTGGACGATAGAGACATTTTAATTTTTCGAGATTATTCGAAAGTCAATTTTTAAAGGCAAATATCTCTCGATCTGTAAGCATCTGAGAGACAAACCTTATGTCACTTTGAGGGAACGTATATGTCAACTTCATGTCAGAGTCTCGTCAATGTATGTCCAAGGGTTTGAGGATAGAGACATTTAAATTTTTCGAAATTCAATCTTGAAAAGGCAAATATCTCCCGATCTGTATTAATCTGAGACACAAAACTTATGTCAATTTGAGGGAATGTATATGTCAACTTCATGTCATAGTTACGTCAATGTATGTAGAAGGGTTTGGAGGATAGAGACATTTAAATTTTTCGAGATTATTCGAAAGTCAATTTTTAAAAGGCAAATATCTGCCGATCTGTAGGAATCTGAGAGACAAAACTTATGTCACTTTGAGGAAACGTATATGTCAACTTCCTGTCAGAGTCACGTCAATGTATGTCCAAGGTTTTGGTTGATAGAGACATTTAAATTTTTAGAGATTATTCGAAAGGCAATTTTTAAAATTCAAATATCTCCCGATCTGTAGGAATCAGAGAGACAAAACTTATGTCACTTTGGGGGAACGTATATGTCAACTTCCTGTCAGAGTCACGTCAATGTATGTCCGTGGGTTTGGAGGAAACAGACATTTAAATTTTTAGAGATTATTCGAAAGTCAATTTTTAAAAGGCAAATATCTCCCGATCTCTAGGCACCTGAGAGACAAACCTTATGTCACTTTGAGGGAACGCATATGTCAACTTCATGTCAGAGTCTCGTCAATGTATGTCCAAGGGTTTGGAGGATAGAGACATTTTAATTTTTCGAGATTATTCGAAAGTCAATTTTTAAAAGGCAAATATCTCCCGATCTGTAGGAATCTGAGAGACAAAACTTATGTCACTTTGAGGGAACATATGTGTCAACTTCCCGTCAGAGTCACGTCAATGTATGTCCAAGGGTTTTGAGGATGGAGACATTTAAATTTTTAGAGATTATTCGAAAGTCAATTTTTAAAGGCAAATATCTCCCGATCTGTAGGAATCTGAGAGACAAAACTTATGTCACTTCGAGGGAACGTATATGTAAACATCCTGTCAGAGTCACGTCAATGTATGTCCAAGGGTTTGGAGGATAGAGACATTTTAATTTTTCAAGATTATTCGAAAGTCAATATTTCAAAAGGCAAATATCTCCCGATCTGTAGGAATCTGAGAGACGAACCTTATGTCACTTTGAGGGAACGTATATGTCAACATCATGTCAGAATCTCGTTAATGTATGTCCAAGGGTTTGGAGGATACAGATATTTAAATTTTTAGAGATTATTCGAAAGCATATTTTTTAAAAAGCAAATATCTCCCGATCTGTAGGAATCTGAGAGACAAATCTTATGTCACTTTGAGGGAACGTATATGTCAACTTGCTGACAGAGTCACGTCAATGTATGTCAAAGGGTTTGGAGGATAGAGACATTTTAATTTTTCAAGATTATTCGAAAGTCAATATTTCCAAAGGCAAATATCTCCCGATCTGTAGGAATTTGAGAGACAAAACTTATGTCACTTTGAGGGAACGTATATGTAAACATCATGTCAGAATCTCGTTAATGTATGTCCAAGGGTTTGGAGGATATAGATATTTAAATTTTTAGAGATTATTCGAAAGTATATTTTTTAAAAAGCAAATATCTCCCGATCTGTAGGAATCTGAGAGACAAATCTTATGTCACTTTGAGGTAACGTATATGCCAACTTGCTGACAGAGTCACCTCAATGTATGACAAAGGGTTTGGAGGATAGAGACATTTTAATTTTTCGAGATTATTCGAAAGTCAATTTGTGAAATTCAAATATCTACCGATCTGTAGGAATCTGAGAGCCAAGACTTACGTCACATTGAGGGAACGCATATGTCAACTTCATGTCAGAGACACGGAAATGTATGTCCAAGGGTTTGGAGGATAGAGACATTTAAATTTTTATAGATTATTCGAAAGTCAATTATTAAAATTCATATATCTCCCGATCTGTAGGAATCTGAGAGACAAAACTTATGTAACTTTGAGGGAACGTATATGTCAACTTCATGTCAGAATCTCGTCAATGTATGTCCAAGGGTTTCGACGATAGAGACATTTTAATTTTTCGAGATTATTCGAAAGTCAATTTTTAAAAGGCAAATATCTCCCGATCTGTATTAATCTGAGAGACAAAACTTATGTCACTTTGAGGGAACGTATATGTCAACTTCTTGTCAGAGTCACTTCAATGTATGTCCATGGGTATGGAGGATAGAGACATTTAAATTTTTAGAGATTATTCGAAAGTCAATTTTTAAAAGGCAAATATCTCCCGATCTGTAGGCATCTGAGAGACAAACCTTATCTCACTTTGAGGGAACGCATAATTCAACTTCATGTCAGAGTCTCGTCAATGTATGTCCAAGGGTTTGGAGGATAGAGACATTTTAATTTTTTCGAGATTATTCGAAAGTAAATTTTTAAAAGGCAAATATCTCCCTCTCTGTAGGAATCTGAGAGACAAAACTTATGTCACTTTGAGGGAACATATGTGTCAACTTTCTGTCATAGTCACGTCATTGTATGTCCAAGGGTTTGGAGGATAGAGACATTTAAATTTTTAAAGATTATTCGAAAGTCAATTTTTAAAAGGCAAATATCACCCGATCTGTAGGAATCTGAGAGACAAAGCTTATGTCACATTGAGGGATCGTATATGTCAACTTCATGTCAGAATCTCGTCAATGTATGTCCAAGGGTTTGGAGGATAGAGACATTTTAATTTTTCGAGATTATTCGAAAGTCAATTATTAAAAGGCAAATATCTCCCGATCTGTAGGAATCTGAGAGACAAAACTTATGTCACTTTGAGGGTACGTAAATATCAACTTTCTTTCATAGTTTTGTCAATGTATGTCCATGGGTTTGGAGGATAGAGCCATTTAAATTTTTAGAGATTATTCGAAAGGCAATTTTTAAAAAGCAAATAACTCCCGATCTGTAGGCATCTGAGAGACAAACCTTTTGTCACTTTGAGGGAACGCATATGTCAACTTCATGCCAGAGTCTCGTCAATGCATGTCCAAGGGTTTGGAGGATAGAGACATTTTAATTTTTCGAGATTATTCGAAAGTCAATTTTAAAAGGCAAATATCTCCCGATCTGTAGGAATCTGAGAGACAAAACTTATGTCACTTTGAGGGAACATATATGTCAACTTCCTGTCAGAGTCACGTCAATGTATGTCCAAGGGTTTGGAGGATAGAGACATTTAAATTTTTAGAGATTATTCGAAAGTCAATTATTAAAAGGCAAATATCTCCCGATCTATAGGAATCTGAGAGACAAAACTTATGTCCCTTTGAGGGAACGTATATGTCAACATCCTGTCAGAGTCACGTCAATGTATGTCCAAGGATTTGGAGGATAGAGACATTTAAATTTTTAGAGATTATTCGAAAGTCAATTTTTGAAAAGGCAAATATCTCCAGATCTGTAGGAATCTGAGAAACAAATCTTATGTCACTTTGAGTGAACGTATATGTCAACTTCATGTCAGTATCTCGTCAATGTATGTCCAAGGGTTTGGACGATAGAGACATTTTAATTTTTCGAGATTATTCGAAAGTCAATTTTTAAAAGGCAAATATCTCCCGATCTGTAGTAATCTGAGAGACAAAACTTATGTCACTTCGAGGGAACGTATATGTCAACTTCATGTCACAATCTCGTCAATGTATGTCCAAGGGTTTGGACGATAGAGACATTTTAATTTTTCGAGATTATTCTAAAGTCAATTTTTAAAAGGCAAATATCTCCCGATCTGTAGGAATCTGAGAGACAAAACGTATGTCACTTCGAGGGAACGTATATGTAAACATCCTGTCAGAGTCACGTCAATGTATGTCCAAGGGTTTGGAGGATAGAGACATTTTAATTTTTCAAGATTATTCGAAAGTCAATATTTCAAAAGGCAAATATATCCCGATCTGTAGGAATCTGAGAGACGAACCTTATGTCACTTTGAGGGAACGTATATGTCAACTTCATGTCAGAATCTCGTCAATGTATGTAAAAGGGTTTGGACGATAGAGACATTTTAATTTTTCGAGATTATTCGAAAGTCAATTTTTAAAGGCAAATATCTCTCGATCTGTAAGCATCTGAGAGACAAACCTTATGTCACTTTGAGGGAACGTATATGTCAACTTCATGTCAGAGTCTCGTCAATGTATGTCCAAGGGTTTGGAGGATAGAGACATTTAAATTTTTCGAAATTCAATCTTGAAAAGGCAAATATCTCCCGATCTGTATTAATCTGAGACACAAAACTTATGTCAATTTGAGGGAATGTATATGTCAACTTCATGTCATAGTTACGTCAATGTATGTAGAAGGGTTTGGAGGATAGAGACATTTAAATTTTTCGAGATTATTCGAAAGTCAATTTTTAAAAGGCAAATATCTGCCGATCTGTAGGAATCTGAGAGACAAAACTTATGTCACTTTGAGGAAACGTATATGTCAACTTCCTGTCAGAGTCACGTCAATGTATGTCCAAGGTTTTGGATGATAGAGACATTTAAATTTTTAGAGATTATTCGAAAGGCAATTTTTAAAATTCAAATATCTCCCGATCTGTAGGAATCTGAGAGACAAAACTTGTGTCACTTTGAGGGAACGTACATGTCAACTTCATGTCAAAATCTCGTCAATGTATGTCCAAGGGTTTGGACGATAGAGACATTTTAATTTTTCGAGATTATTCGAAAGTCAATTATTAAAAGGCAAATATCTCCCGATCTGTAATAATCTGAGAGACAAATCTTATGTCACTTTGAGGGAACGCATATGTCAACTTCATGTCAGAGTCTCGTCAATGTATGTCCAAGGGTTTGGAGGATAGAGACATTTTAATTTTTCGAGATTATTCGAAAGTCAATTTTTAAAAGGCAAATATCTCCCGATCTGTAGGAATCTGTGAGACAAAACTTATGTCACTTTGAGGGAACATATGTGTCAACTTCCCGTCAGAGTCACGTCAATGTATGTCCAAGGGTTTTGAGGATGGAGACATTTAAATTTTTAGAGATTATTCGAAAGTCAATTTTTAAAGGCAAATATCTCCCGATCTGTAGGAATCTGAGAGACAAAACTTATGTCACTTCGAGGGAACGTATATGTAAACATCCTGTCAGAGTCACGTCAATGTATGTCCAAGGGTTTGGAGGATAGAGACATTTAAATTTGTAGAGATTATTCGAAAGTCAATTTTTAAAAGGCAAATATCTCCCGATCTGTAGAATCTGAGAGACAAAACTTATGTCACTTTGAGGGAACGTATATGTAAACATCCTGTCAGAGAGACGTCGATGTATGTCCAAGGGTTTGGAGGATAGAGACATTTTAATTTTTCGAGATTATTCGAAAGTCAATTTTTAAAAGGCAAATATCTCCCGATCTGTAGGAATCTGAGAGAGAAAACTTACGTCACTTTGAGGGAACGTATATGTAAACTTCCTGTCAGAGACACGGAAATGTATGTCCAAGGGTTTGGAGGATAGAGACATTTAAATTTTTATAGATTATTCGAAAGTCAATTATTAAAATTCATATATCTCCCGATCTGTAGGAATCTGAGAGACAAAACTTATGTAACTTTGAGGGAACGTATATGTCAACTTCATGTCAGAATCTCGTCAATGTATGTCCAAGGGTTTCGACGATAGAGACATTTTAATTTTTCGAGATTATTCGAAAGTCAATTTTTAAAAGGCAAATATCTCCCGATCTGTATTAATCTGAGAGACAAAACTTATGTCACTTTGAGGGAACGTATATGTCAACTTCTTGTCAGAGTCACTTCAATGTATGTCCATGGGTATGGAGGATAGAGACATTTAAATTTTTAGAGATTATTCGAAAGTCAATTTTTAAAAGGCAAATATCTCCCGATCTGTAGGCATCTGAGAGACAAACCTTATCTCACTTTGAGGGAACGCATAATTCAACTTCATGTCAGAGTCTCGTCAATGTATGTCCAAGGGTTTGGAGGATAGAGACATTTTAATTTTTTCGAGATTATTCGAAAGTAAATTTTTAAAAGGCAAATATCTCCCTCTCTGTAGGAATCTGAGAGACAAAACTTATGTCACTTTGAGGGAACATATGTGTCAACTTTCTGTCATAGTCACGTCATTGTATGTCCAAGGGTTTGGAGGATAGAGACATTTAAATTTTTAAAGATTATTCGAAAGTCAATTTTTAAAAGGCAAATATCACCCGATCTGTAGGAATCTGAGAGACAAAGCTTATGTCACATTGAGGGATCGTATATGTCAACTTCATGTCAGAATCTCGTCAATGTATGTCCAAGGGTTTGGAGGATAGAGACATTTTAATTTTTCGAGATTATTCGAAAGTCAATTTTTGAAAAGGCAAATATCTCCCGATCTGTAGAATTCTGAGAGACAAAACTTATGTCACATTGAGGGAACGTATATGTAAACTTCATGTCAGAATCTCGTCAATGTATGTCCAAGGGTTTGGACGATAGAGACATTTTAATTTTTCGAGATTATTCGAAAGTCAATTTTTTAAAGGCAAATATCTCCCGATCTGTAGGAATCTGAGAGACAAATCTTATGTCACTTTGAGGGAACGCATATGTTAACTTCTTGTCAGAGTCTCGTCAATGTATGTCCAAGGGTTTCGACAATAGAGACATTTTAATTTTTCGAGATTATTCGAAAGTCAATTTTTAAAAGGCAAATATCTCCCGATCTGTAGGCATTTGAGAGACAAAACTTATGTCACTTTGAGGGAACGTATATGTCAACTTCATGTCAGAATCTCGTCAATGTATGTCCAAGGGTTTGGAGGATAGAGACATTTGAATTTTTCGAGATTATTTTAAAGTCAATTTGTGAAAGGCAAATATCTCCCTCTCTGTATGAATCTGAGATACAAAACTTATGTCACTTTGATGGAACATATATGTCAACTTCCTTTCAGAGTCACGTCATTGTATGTCCAAGGGTTTGGAGGATAGAGACATTTAAATTTTTAGAGATTATTCGAAAGTCGATTTTTAAAAGGCAAATATCACCCGATCTGTAGGAATCTGAGAGACAAATCTTATGTCACTTTGAGGGAACACATATGTCAACTTCTTGTCAGAGTCTCGTCAATGTATGTCCAAGGATTTGGAGGATAGAGACATTTTAATTTTTCGAGATTATTCGAAAGTCAATTGTTAAAAGGCAAATATCTCCCGATCTGTAGGAATCTGAGCGACAAACCTTATGTCACCTTGAGGGAACGTATATGTCATCGTCATGTCAGAGTCACGTCGATGTATGTCCAAGGGTTTGGAGGATAGAGACATTTAAATTTTTCGAGATTATTCGAAAGTCAATTTTTGAAAAGGCAAATATCTCCCGATCTGTAGGAATCTGAGAGATAAAACTTATGTCACTTTGAAGGAACGAATATGTCAACTTCATGTCAGAATCACGTCAATGTATGTCCAGGGTTTGGAGGATAGAGACATTTTAATTTTTCGAGATTATTCGAAAGTCAATTTTTGAAAAGGCAAATATTTCCTGATCTGTATTAATCTGAGAGACAAAACTTATGTCACTTTGAGGGAACGTATATGTAAACTTCCTGTCATAGTCACGTCAATGTATGTCCATGGGTATGGAGGATAGAGACATTTAAATTTTTAGAGATTATTCGAAAGTCAATTTTTAAAAGGCAAATATCTCCCGATCTGTAGGCATCTGATAGACAAACCTTATCTCACTTTGAGGGAACGCATAATTCAACTTCATGTCAGAGTCTCGTCAATGTATGTCCAAGGGTTTGGAGGATAGAGACATTTTAATTTTTCGAGATTATTCGAAAGTAAATTTTTAAAAGGCAAATATCTCCCTCTCTGTAGGAACCTGAGAGACAAAACTTATGTCACTTTGAGGGAACATATGTGTCAACTTCCTGTCATAGTCACGTCATTGTATGTCCAAGGGTTTGGAGGATAGAGACATTTAAATTTTTAAAGATTATTCGAAAGTCAATTTTTAAAAGGCAAATATCACCCGATCTGTAGGAATCTGAGAGACAAAGCTTATGTCACATTGAGGGATCGTATATGTCAACTTCATGTCAGAATCTCGTCAATGTATGTCCAAGGGTTTGGAGGATAGAGACATTTTAATTTTTCGAGATTATTCGAAAGTCAATTTTTAAAAGGCAAATATCTCCCGATCTGTACAATTCTGAGAGACAAAACTTATGTCACATTGAGGGAACGTATATGTAAACTTCATGTCAGAATCTCGTCAATGTATGTCCAAGGGTTTGGACGATAGAGACATTTTAATTTTTCGAGATTATTCGAAAGTCAATTTTTAAAAGGCAAATATCTCCCGATCTGTAGGAATCTGAGAGACAAATCTTATGTCACTTTTAGGGAACGTATATGTAAACTTCATGTCAGAATCTCGTCAATGTATGTCCAAGGGTTTGGACGATAGAGACATTTTAATTTTTCGAGATTATTCGAAAGTCAATTTTTAAAAGGCAAATATCTCCCGATCTGTAGGAATCTGAGAGACAAATCTTATGTCACTTTGAGGGAACGCATATGTTAACTTCTTGTCAGAGTCTCGTCAATGTATGTCCAAGGGTTTCGACGATAGAGACATTTTAATTTTTCGAGATTATTCGAAAGTCAATTTTTAAAAGGCAAATTTCTCCCGATCTGTAATCATTTGAGAGACAAAACTTATGTCACTTTGAGGGAACGTATATGTCAACTTCATGTCAGAATCTCGTCAATGTATGTCCAAGGGTTTGGAGGATAGAGACATTTGAATTTTTCGAGATTATTTTAAAGTCAATTTGTGAAAGGCAAATATCTCCCTCTCTGTATGAATCTGAGATACAAAACTTATGTCACTTTGATGGAACATATATGTCAACTTCCTTTCAGAGTCACGTCATTGTATGTCCAAGGGTTTGGAGGATAGAGACATTTAAATTTTTAGAGATTATTCGAAAGTCGATTTTTAAAAGGCAAATATCACCCGATCTGTAGGAATCTGAGAGACAAATCTTATGTCACTTTGAGGGAACACATATGTCAACTTCTTGTCAGAGTCTCGTCAATGTATGTCCAAGGATTTGGAGGATAGAGACATTTTAATTTTTCGAGATTATTCGAAAGTCAATTGTTAAAAGGCAAATATCTCCCGATCTGTAGAAATCTGAGCGACAAACCTTATGTCACCTTGAGGGAACGTATATGTCATCGTCATGTCAGAGTCACGTCGATGTATGTCCAAGGGTTTGGAGGATAGAGACATTTAAATTTTTCGAGATTATTCGAAAGTCAATTTTTGAAAAGGCAAATATCTCCCGATCTGTAGGAAACTGAGAGATAAAACTTATGTCACTTTGAAGGAACGAATATGTCAACTTCATGTCAGAATCTCGTCAATGTATGTCCAGGGTTTGGAGGATAGAGACATTTTAATTTTTCGAGATTATTCGAAAGTCAATTTTTGAAAAGGCAAATATTTCCTGATCTGTATTAATCTGAGAGACAAAACTTATGTCACTTTGAGGGAACGTATATGTAAACTTCCTGTCATAGTCACGTCAATGTATGTCCAAGGGTTTGGAGGATAGAGACATTGAAATTTTTAAAGTTTATTCGAAAGTAAATTTTTAAAAGGCAAATATAACCCGATCTGTAGGAATCTGAGAGACAAAACTTATGTTACTTTGAGGGAACGTATATGTCAACTTCCTGTCAGAGTCACGTCAATGTAGGTCCAAGGGTTTGGAGGATAGAGACATTTAAATTTTTAGAGATTATTCGAAAGTCAATTATTAAAAGGCAAATATCTCAAGATCTGTATTAATCTGAGAGACAAAACTTATGTCACTTTGAGGGAACGTATATGTCAACATCCTGTCAGAGTCACGTCAATGTATGTCCAAGGATTTGGAGGATAGAGACATTTAAATTTTTAGAGATTATTCGAAAGTCAATTTTTGAAAAGGCAAATATCTCCAGATCTGTAGGAATCTGAGAGACAAAACTTATGTCACTTCGAGGGAACGTATATGTAAACATCCTGTCAGAGTCACGTCAATGTATGTCCAAGTGTTTGGAGGATAGAGACATTTTAATTTTTCAAGATTAATCGAAAGTCAATAATTCAAAAGGCAAATATATCCCGATCTGTAGGAATCTGAGAGACGAACCTTATGTCACTTTGAGGGAACGTATATGTCAACGTCATGTCAGAATCTCGTCAATGTATGTAAAAGGGTTTGGACGATAGAGACATTTTAATTTTTCGAGATTATTCAAAAGTCAATTTTTAAAAGGCAAATATCTCTCGATCTGTATTAACCTGAGAGACAAAACGTATGTCACTTCGAGGGAACGTATATGTAAACATCCTGTCAGAGTCACGTCAATGTATGTAAAAGGGTTTGGAGGATAGAGACATTTTAATTTTTCAAGATTATTCTAAAGTCAATATTTCAAAAGGCAAATATCTCCCGATCTGTAAGAATCTGAGAGACGAACCTTATGTCACTTTGAGGGAACTTATATGTCAACTTCATGTCAGAATCTCGTCAATGTATGTAAAAGGGTTTGGAAGATAGAGACATTTTAATTTTTCGAGATTATTCGAAAGTCAATTTTTAAAGGCAAATATCTCTCGATCTGTAAGCATCTGAGAGACAAACCTTATGTCACTTTGAGGGAACGAATATGTCAACTTCATGTCAGAGTCTCGTCAATGTATGTCCAAGGGTTTGGAGGATAGAGACATTTAAATTTTTAGAGATTATTCGAAAGCAATTTTTAAAATTCAAATATCTCCCGATCTGTAGGAATCAAAGAGACAAAACTTATGTCACTTTGGGGGAACGTATATGTCAACTTCCTATCAGAGTCACGTCAATGTATGTCCGTGGGTTTGGAGGAAACCGACATTTAAATTTTTAGAGATTATTCGAAAGTCAATTTTTAAAAGGCAAATATCTCCCGATCTGTAGGCACCTGAGAGACATACCTTATGTCACTTTGAGGGAACGCATATGTCAACTTTATGTCAGAGTCTCGTCAATGTATGTCCAAGGGTTTGGAGGATAGAGACATTTTAATTTTTCGAGATTATTCGAAAGTCAATTTTTAAAAGGCAAATATCTCCCGATCTGTGGGTATCTGAGAGACAAAACTTATGTCACTTTGAGGGAACATATGTGTCAACTTCCCGTCAGAGTCACGTCAATGTATGTCCAAGGGTTTTGAGGATAGAGACATTTAAATTTTTAGAGATTATTGGAAAGTCAATTCTTTAAAGGCAAATATCTCCCGATCTGTAGGAATCTGAGAGACAAAACTTATGTCACTTCGAGGGAACGTATATGTAAACATCCTGTCAGAGTCACGTCAATGTATGTCCAAGGGTTTGGACGATAGAGACATTTTAATTTTTCGAGATTATTCGAAAGTCAATTTTTAAAAGGCAAATATCTCCCGATCTGTAGTAATCTGAGAGACAAAACTTATGTCACTTCGAGGGAACGTATATGTCAACTTCATGTCACAATCTCGTCAATGTATGTCCAAGGGTTTGGACGATAGAGACATTTTAATTTTTCGAGATTATTCTAAAGTCAATTTTTAAAAGGCAAATATCTCCCGATCTGTAGGAATCTGAGAGACAAAACGTATGTCACTTCGAGGGAACGTATATGTAAACATCCTGTCAGAGTCACGTCAATGTATGTCCAAGGGTTTGGAGGATAGAGACATTTTAATTTTTCAAGATTATTCGAAAGTCAATATTTCAAAAGGCAAATATATCCCGATCTGTAGGAATCTGAGAGACGAACCTTATGTCACTTTGAGGGAACGTATATGTCAACTTCATGTCAGAATCTCGTCAATGTATGTAAAAGGGTTTGGACGATAGAGACATTTTAATTTTTCGAGATTATTCGAAAGTCAATTTTTAAAGGCAAATATCTCTCGATCTGTAAGCATCTGAGAGACAAACCTTATGTCACTTTGAGGTATCGTATATGTCAACTTCATGTCAGAGTCTCGTCAATGTATGTCCAAGGGTTTGGAGGATAGAGACATTTAAATTTTTCGAAATTCAATCTTGAAAAGGCAAATATCTCCCGATCTGTATTAATCTGAGACACAAAACTTATGTCAATTTGAGGGAATGTATATGTCAACTTCATGTCATAGTTACGTCAATGTATGTAGAAGGGTTTGGAGGATAGAGACATTTAAATTTTTCGAGATTATTCGAAAGTCAATTTTTAAAAGTCAAATATCTGCCGATCTGTAGGAATCTGAGAGACAAAACTTATGTCACTTTGAGGGAACGTATATGTCAACTTCATGTCAGAATCTCGTCAATGTATGTCCAAGGGTTTGGAGGATAGAGACATTTGAATTTTTCGAGATTATTTTAAAGTCAATTTGTGAAAGGCAAATATCTCCCTCTCTGTATGAATCTGAGATACAAAACTTATGTCACTTTGATGGAACATATATGTCAACTTCCTTTCAGAGTCACGTCATTGTATGTCCAAGGGTTTGGAGGATAGAGACATTTAAATTTTTAGAGATTATTCGAAAGTCGATTTTTAAAAGGCAAATATCACCCGATCTGTAGGAATCTGAGAGACAAATCTTATGTCACTTTGAGGGAACACATATGTCAACTTCTTGTCAGAGTCTCGTCAATGTATGTCCAAGGATTTGGAGGATAGAGACATTTTAATTTTTCGAGATTATTCGAAAGTCAATTGTTAAAAGGCAAATATCTCCCGATCTGTAGGAATCTGAGCGACAAACCTTATGTCACCTTGAGGGAACGTATATGTCATCGTCATGTCAGAGTCACGTCGATGTATGTCCAAGGGTTTGGAGGATAGAGACATTTAAATTTTTCGAGATTATTCGAAAGTCAATTTTTGAAAAGGCAAATATCTCCCGATCTGTAGGAATCTGAGAGATAAAACTTATGTCACTTTGAAGGAACGAATATGTCAACTTCATGTCAGAATCTCGTCAATGTATGTCCAGGGTTTGGAGGATAGAGACATTTTAATTTTTCGAGATTATTCGAAAGTCAATTTTTGAAAAGGCAAATATTTCCTGATCTGTATTAATCTGAGAGACAAAACTTATGTCACTTTGAGGGAACGTATATGTAAACTTCCTGTCATAGTCACGTCAATGTATGTCCAAGGGTTTGGAGGATAGAGACATTGAAATTTTTAAAGTTTATTCGAAAGTAAATTTTTAAAAGGCAAATATAACCCGATCTGTAGGAATCTGAGAGACAAAACTTATGTTACTTTGAGGGAACGTATATGTCAACTTCCTGTCAGAGTCACGTCAATGTAGGTCCAAGGGTTTGGAGGATAGAGACATTTAAATTTTTAGAGATTATTCGAAAGTCAATTATTAAAAGGCAAATATCTCAAGATCTGTATTAATCTGAGAGACAAAACTTATGTCACTTTGAGGGAACGTTTATGTCAACATCCTGTCAGAGTCACGTCAATGTATGTCCAAGGATTTGGAGGATAGAGACATTTAAATTTTTAGAGATTATTCGAAAGTCAATTTTTGAAAAGGCAAATATCTCCAGATCTGTAGGAATCTGAGAGACAAAACTTATGTCACTTCGAGGGAACGTATATGTAAACATCCTGTCAGAGTCACGTCAATGTATGTCCAAGGGTTTGGAGGATAGAGACATTTTAATTTTTCAAGATTAATCGAAAGTCAATATTTCAAAAGGCAAATATCTCCCGATCTGTAGGAATCTGAGAGACGAACCTTATGTCACTTTGAGGGAACGTATATGTCAACGTCATGTCAGAATCTCGTCAATGTATGTAAAAGGGTTTGGACGATAGAGACATTTTAATTTTTCGAGATTATTCAAAAGTCAATTTTTAAAAGGCAAATATCTCTCGATCTGTATTAACCTGAGAGACAAAACGTATGTCACTTCGAGGGAACGTATATGTAAACATCCTGTCAGAGTCACGTCAATGTATGTAAAAGGGTTTGGAGGATAGAGACATTTTAATTTTTCAAGATTATTCTAAAGTCAATATTTCAAAAGGCAAATATCTCCCGATCTGTAAGAATCTGAGAGACGAACCTTATGTCACTTTGAGGGAACTTATATGTCAACTTCATGTCAGAATCTCGTCAATGTATGTAAAAGGGTTTGGAAGATAGAGACATTTTAATTTTTCGAGATTATTCGAAAGTCAATTTTTAAAGGCAAATATCTCTCGATCTGTAAGCATCTGAGAGACAAACCTTATGTCACTTTGAGGGAACGAATATGTCAACTTCATGTCAGAGTCTCGTCAATGTATGTCCAAGGGTTTGGAGGATAGAGACATTTAAATTTTTAGAGATTATTCGAAAGCAATTTTTAAAATTCAAATATCTCCCGATCTGTAGGAATCAAAGAGACAAAACTTATGTCACTTTGGGGGAACGTATATGTCAACTTCCTATCAGAGTCACGTCAATGTATGTCCGTGGGTTTGGAGGAAACAGACATTTAAATTTTTAGAGATTATTCGAAAGTCAATTTTTAAAAGGCAAATATCTCCCGATCTGTAGGCACCTGAGAGACAAACCTTATGTCTCTTTGAGGGAACGCATATGTCAACTTTATGTCAGAGTCTCGTCAATGTATGTCCAAGGGTTTGGAGGATAGAGACATTTTAATTTTTCGAGATTATTCGAAAGTCAATTTTTAAAAGGCAAATATCTCCCGATCTGTGGGTATCTGAGAGACAAAACTTATGTCACTTTGAGGGAACATATGTGTCAACTTCCCGTCAGAGTCACGTCAATGTATGTCCAAGGGTTTTGAGGATAGAGACATTTAAATTTTTAGAGATTATTGGAAAGTCAATTTTTAAAGGCAAATATCTCCCGATCTGTAGGAATCTGAGAGACAAAACTTATGTCACTTCGAGGGAACGTATATGTAAACATCCTGTCAGAGTCACGTCAATGTATGTCCAAGGGTTTGGACGATAGAGACATTTTAATTTTTCGAGATTATTCGAAAGTCAATTTTTAAAAGGCAAATATCTCCCGATCTGTAGTAATCTGAGAGACAAAACTTATGTCACTTCGAGGGAACGTATATGTCAACTTCATGTCACAATCTCGTCAATGTATGTCCAAGGGTTTGGACGATAGAGACATTTTAATTTTTCGAGATTATTCTAAAGTCAATTTTTAAAAGGCAAATATCTCCCGATCTGTAGGAATCTGAGAGACAAAACGTATGTCACTTCGAGGGAACGTATATGTAAACATCCTGTCAGAGTCACGTCAATGTATGTCCAAGGGTTTGGAGGATAGAGACATTTTAATTTTTCAAGATTATTCGAAAGTCAATATTTCAAAAGGCAAATATATCCCGATCTGTAGGAATCTGAGAGACGAACCTTATGTCACTTTGAGGGAACGTATATGTCAACTTCATGTCAGAATCTCGTCAATGTATGTAAAAGGGTTTGGACGATAGAGACATTTTAATTTTTCGAGATTATTCGAAAGTCAATTTTTAAAGGCAAATATCTCTCGATCTGTAAGCATCTGAGAGACAAACCTTATGTCACTTTGAGGGAACGTATATGTCAACTTCATGTCAGAGTCTCGTCAATGTATGTCCAAGGGTTTGGAGGATAGAGACATTTAAATTTTTCGAAATTCAATCTTGAAAAGGCAAATATCTCCCGATCTGTATTAATCTGAGACACAAAACTTATGTCAATTTGAGGGAATGTATATGTCAACTTCATGTCATAGTTACGTCAATGTATGTAGAAGGGTTTGGAGGATAGAGACATTTAAATTTTTCGAGATTATTCGAAAGTCAATTTTTAAAAGGCAAATATCTGCCGATCTGTAGGAATCTGAGAGACAAAACTTATGTCACTTTGAGGAAACGTATATGTCAACTTCCTGTCAGAGTCACGTCAATGTATGTCCAAGGTTTTGGATGATAGAGACATTTAAATTTTTAGAGATTATTCGAAAGGCAATTTTTAAAATTCAAATATCTCCCGATCTGTAGGAATCAGAGAGACAAAACTTATGTCACTTTGGGGGAACGTATATGTCAACTTCCTGTCAGAGTCACGTCAATGTATGTCCGTGGGTTTGGAGGAAACAGACATTTAAATTTTTAGAGATTATTCGAAAGTCAATTTTTAAAAGGCAAATATCTCCCGATCTGTAGGCACCTGAGAGACAAACCTTATGTCACTTTGAGGGAACGCATATGTGAACTTCATGTCAGAGTCTCGTCAATGTATGTCCAAGGGTTTGGAGGATAGAGACATTTTAATTTTTCGAGATTATTCGAAAGTCAATTTTTAAAAGGCAAATATCTCCCGATCTGTAGGAATCTGAGAGACAAAACTTATGTCACTTTGAGGGAACATATGTGTCAACTTCCCGTCAGAGTCACGTCAATGTATGTCCAAGGGTTTTGAGGATGGAGACATTTAAATTTTTAGAGATTATTCGAAAGTCAATTTTTAAAGGCAAATATCTCCCGATCTGTAGGAATCTGAGAGACAAAACTTATGTCACTTCGAGGGAACGTATATGTAAACATCCTGTCAGAGTCACGTCAATGTATGTCCAAGGGTTTGGAGGATAGAGACATTTTAATTTTTCAAGATTATTCGAAAGTCAATATTTCAAAAGGCAAATATCTCCCGATCTGTAGGAATCTGAGAGACGAACCTTATATCACTTTGAGGGAACGTATATGTCAACATCATGTCAGAATCTCGTTAATGTATGTCCAAGGGTTTGGAGGATACAGATATTTAAATTTTTAGAGATTATTCGAAAGCATATTTTTTAAAAAGCATATATCTCCCGATCTGTAGGAATCTGAGAGACAAATCTTATGTCACTTTGAGGGAACGTATATGTCAACTTGTTGACAGAGTCACGTCAATGTATGTCAAAGGGTTTGGAGGATAGAGACATTTTAATTTTTCGAGATTATTCGAAAGTCAATTTGTGAAATTCAAATATCTACCGATCTGTAGGAATCTGAGAGACAAGACTTATGTCACATTGAGGGAACGCATATGTCAACTTCATGTCAGAGTCACGTCAATGTATGTCGAAGGGTTTGGAGGATAGAGACATTTAAATTTTTAGAGATTATTCGAAAGGCAATTTTTAAAAGGCAAATATCTCCCGATCTGTAGGCATCTGAGAGACAAACCTTATGTCACTTTGAGGGAACGCATATGTCAACTTCATGTCAGAGACTCGTCAATGTATGTCCAAGGGTTTGGAGGATAGAGACATCTTAATTTTTCGAGATTATTCGAAAGTCAATTTTTAAAAGGCAAATATCTCCCGATCTGTAGGAATCTGAGAGACAAAACTTATGTCACTTTGAGGGAACATATATGTCAACTTCCTGTCAGAGTCACGTCAATGTATGTCCAAGGGTTTGGAGGATAGAGACATTTAAATTTATAGAGATTATTCGAAAGTCAATTTTTAAAAGGCTAATATCTCCCGATCTGTAGGAATTTGAGAGATAAAACTTATGTCACTTTGAGGGAATGTATATGTCAACTTCATGTCAGAATCTCGTTAATGTATGTCAAAGGGTTTGGAGGATACAGACATTTAAATTTTTAGAGATTATTTGAAAGTATATTTTTTAAAAAGCAAATATCTCCCGATCTGTAGGAATATGAGAGACAAACCTTATGTCACCTTGAGGGAACGTATATGTCAACTTCCTGTCAGAGGCACGTAAATGTATGTCCAAGGGTTTGGGGGATAGAGACATTTTAATTTTTCGAGATTATTCGAAAGTCAATTATTAAAAGGCAAATATCTCCCGATCTGTAGGAATCTGAGAGACAAAACTTATGTCACTTTGAGGGAACGTAAATATCAACTTTCTTTCAGAGTTTTATCAATGTATGTCCATGGGTTTGGAGGATAGAGCCATTTAAATTTTTAGAGATTATTCGAAAGGCAATTTTTAAAAGGTATTTAACTCCCGATCTGTAGGCATCTGAGAGACAAACCTTTTGTCACTTGAGGGAACGCATATGTCAACTTCATGCCAGAATCTCGTCAATGCATGTCCAAGGGTTTGGAGGATAGAGACATTTTAATTTTTCGAGATTATTCGAAAGTCAATTTTAAAAGGCAAATATCTCCCGATCTGTAGGAATCTGAGAGACAAAACTTATGTCACTTTGAGGGAACATATATGTCAACTTCCTGTCAGAGTCACGTCAATGTATGTCCAAGGGTTTGGAGGATAGAGACATTTAAATTTTTAGAGATTATTCGAAAGTCAATTTTTAAAAGGCAAATATCTGCCGATCTGTAGGAATCTGAGAGACAAAACTTATGTCACTTTGAGGAAACGTATATGTCAACTTCCTGTCAGAGTCACGTCAATGTATGTCCAAGGTTTTGGATGATAGAGACATTTAAATTTTTAGAGATTATTCGAAAGGCAATTTTTAAAATTCAAATATCTCCCGATCTGTAGGAATCAGAGAGACAAAACTTATGTCACTTTGGGGGAACGTATATGTCAACTTCCTGTCAGAGTCACGTCAATGTATGTCCTTGGGTTTGGAGGAAACAGACATTTAAATTTTTAGAGATTATTCGAAAGTCAATTTTTAAAAGGCAAATATCTCCCGATCTGTAGGCACCTGAGAGACAAACTTTATGTCACTTTGAGGGAACGCATATGTCAACTTCATGTCAGAGTCTCGTCAATGTATGTAAAAGGGTTTGGAGGATAGAGACATTTTAATTTTTCGAGATTATTCGAAAGTCAATTTTTAAAGGCAAATATCTCCCGATCTGTAGGAATCTGAGAGACAAAACTTATGTCACTTTGAGGGAACATATGTGTCAACTTCCCGTCAGAGTCACGTCAATGTATGTCCAAGGGTTTTGAGGATGGAGACATTTAAATTTTTAGAGATTATTCGAAAGTCAATTTTTAAAGGCAAATATCTTCCGATCTGTAGGAATCTGAGAGACAAAACTTATGTCACTTCGAGGGAACGTATATGTAAACATCCTGTCAGAGTCACGTCAATGTATGTCCAAGGGTTTGGAGGATAGAGACATTTTAATTTTTCAAGACTATTCGAAAGTCAATATTTCAAAAGGCAAATATCTCCCGATCTGTAGGAATCTGAGAGACGAACCTTATGTCACTTTGAGGGAACGCATAATTCAACTTCATGTCAGAGTCTCGTCAATGTATGTCCAAGGGTTTGGAGGATAGAGACATTTTAATTTTTCAAGATTATTCGAAAGTCAATATTTCAAAAGGCAAATATCTCCCGATCTGTAGGAATCTGAGAGACGAACCTTATGTCACTTTGAGGGAACGTATATGTCAACGTCATGTCAGAATCTCGTCAATGTATGTAAAAGGGTTTGGACGATAGAGACATTTTAATTTTTCGAGATTATTCAAAAGTCAATTTTTAAAAGGCAAATATCTCTCGATCTGTATTAACCTGAGAGACAAAACGTATGTCACTTCGAGGGAACGTATATGTAAACATCCTGTCAGAGTCACGTCAATGTATGTAAAAGGGTTTGGAGGATAGAGACATTTTAATTTTTCAAGATTATTCTAAAGTCAATATTTCAAAAGGCAAATATCTCCCGATCTGTAAGAATCTGAGAGACGAACCTTATGTCACTTTGAGGGAACTTATATGTCAACTTCATGTCAGAATCTCGTCAATGTATGTAAAAGGGTTTGGAAGATAGAGACATTTTAATTTTTCGAGATTATTCGAAAGTCAATTTTTAAAGGCAAATATCTCTCGATCTGTAAGCATCTGAGAGACAAACCTTATGTCACTTTGAGGGAACGAATATGTCAACTTCATGTCAGAGTCTCGTCAATGTATGTCCAAGGGTTTGGAGGATAGAGACATTTAAATTTTTAGAGATTATTCGAAAGCAATTTTTAAAATTCAAATATCTCCCGATCTGTAGGAATCAAAGAGACAAAACTTATGTCACTTTGGGGGAACGTATATGTCAACTTCCTATCAGAGTCACGTCAATGTATGTCCGTGGGTTTGGAGGAAACAGACATTTAAATTTTTAGAGATTATTCGAAAGTCAATTTTTAAAAGGCAAATATCTCCCGATCTGTAGGCACCTGAGAGACAAACCTTATGTCACTTTGAGGGAACGCATATGTCAACTTTATGTCAGAGTCTCGTCAATGTATGTCCAAGGGTTTGGAGGATAGAGACATTTTAATTTTTCGAGATTATTCGAAAGTCAATTTTTAAAAGGCAAATATCTCCCGATCTGTGGGTATCTGAGAGACAAAACTTATGTCACTTTGAGGGAACATATGTGTCAACTTCCCGTCAGAGTCACGTCAATGTATGTCCAAGGGTTTTGAGGATAGAGACATTTAAATTTTTAGAGATTATTGGAAAGTCAATTCTTTAAAGGCAAATATCTCCCGATCTGTAGGAATCTGAGAGACAAAACTTATGTCACTTCGAGGGAACGTATATGTAAACATCCTGTCAGAGTCACGTCAATGTATGTCCAAGGGTTTGGAGGATAGAGACATTTTAATTTTTCAAGATTATTCGAAAGTCAATATTTCAAAAGGCAAATATCTCCCGATCTGTAGGAATCTGAGAGACGAACCTTATGTCACTTTGAGGGAACGTATATGTCAACATCATGTCAGAATCTCGTTAATGTATGTCCAAGGGTTTGGAGGATACAGATATTTAAATTTTTAGAGATTATTCGAAAGCATATTTTTTAAAAAGCAAATATCTCCCGATCTGTAGGAATCTGAGAGACAAATCTCATGTCACTTTGAGGGAACGTATATGTCAACTTGCTGACAGAGTCACGTCAATGTATGTCAAAGGGTTTGGAGGATAGAGACATTTTAATTTTTCGAGATTATTCGAAAGTAAATTTGTGAAATTCAAATATCTACCGATCTGTAGGAATCTGAGAGACAAGACTTATGTCACATTGAGGGAACGCATATGTCAACTTCATGTCAGAGTCACGTCAATGTATGTCGAAGGGTTTGGAGGATAGAGACATTTAAATTTTTAGAGATTATTCGAAAGGCAATTTTTAAAAGGCAAATATCTCCCGATCTGTAGGCATCTGAGAGACAAACCTTATGTCACTTTGAGGGAAAGCATATGTCAACTTCATGTCAGAGACTCGTCAATGTATGTCCAAGGGTTTGGAGGATAGAGACATTTAAATTTTTCGAGATTATTCGAAAGTCAATTTTTAAAAGGCAAATATCTCCCGATCTGTAGGAATCTGAGAAACAAAACTTATGTCACTTTGAGGGAACGTATATGTCAACTTTATGTCAGAATCTCGTCAATGTATGTCCAAGGGTTTCGACGATAGAGACATTTTAATTTTTCGAGATTATTCGAAAGTCAAGTTTAAAAGGCAAATATCTCCCGATCTGTAGGCATCTGAGAGACAAAACTTATGCCACTTTGAGGGAATCTATATGTCAACTTCGTGTCAGAATCTCGTCAATGTATGTCCAAGGGTTTGGACGATAGAGTCACTTTAATTTTTCGAGATTATTCGAAAGTCAATTTTTAAAAGGCAAATATCTCCCGATCTGTAGGCATCTGAGAGACAAACCTTATGTCACTTTGAGGGAACGCATATGTCAACTTCATGTCAGAGTCTTGTCAATGTATGTCCAAGGGTTTGGAGGATAGAGACATTCTAATTTTTCGAGATTATACGAAAGTCAATTTTTAAAAGGCAAATATCTCCCGATCTGTAGGAATCTGAGAGACAAAACTTATTTCACTTTGAGGGAACATATATGTCAACTTCCTGTCAGAGTCACGTCAATGTATGTTTAAGGGTTTGGAGGATAGAGACATTTTAATTTTTCGAGATTATTCGAAAGTCAATTTTTAAAAGGCAAATATCTCCCGATCTGTACGCACCTGAGAGACAAACATTCTGTCACTTTGAGGGAACGAATATGTCAATTTCTTGTGAGAGTCTCGTCAATGTATGTCCAAGGGTTTGGAGGATAGAGACATTTTAATTTTTCGAGATTATTCGAAAGTCAATTTTTAAAAGGCAAATATCTCCCGATCTGTAGGAATCTGAGAGACAAACCTTGTGTCACATTGAGGGAACGTATATGTCAACTTCATGTCAGAATCTCGTCAATGTATGTCTAAGGGTTTGGAGGATAGAGACATTTGAATTTTTCGAGATTATTCGAAAGTCAATTTGTGAAAGGCAAGTATCTCCCTCTCTGTAGGAATCTGAGAGACAAAACTTATGTCACCTTGAGGGAACGTATATGTTATCGTTATGTCAGAGTCACGTCGATGTATGTATAAGGGTTTGGAGCACAGAGACATTTGAATTTTTCGAGATTATTCGAAAGTCAATTTGTGAAAGGCAAGTATCTCCCTCTCTGTAGGAATCTGAGAGACAAAACTTATGTCACTTTGATGGAACATATATGTCAACTTCCTTTCAGAGTCACGTCATTGTATGTCCAAGGGTTTGGAGGATAGAGACATTTAAATTTTTAGAGATTATTCGAAAGTCAATTTTTAAAAGGCAAATATCACCCTATTTGTACTAATCTGAGAGACAAAACTTATGTCACTTTGAGGTAACGTATATGTCAACGTCATGTCAGAATCTCGTCAATGTATGTCCAAAAGGTTCGACGATAGAGACATTTTAATTTTTCGAGATTATTCGAAAGTCAATTTATGAAAAGGCAAGTATCTCCCGATCTGTAGGAATCTGAGAGACAAAACTTTTGTCACTTTGAGGTAACGTATATGTCAACTTCATGTCAGAATCTCGTCAATGTATGTCAAAGAGTTTGGACGATAGAGACATTTAAATTTTTCGAGATTATTCGAAAGTCAATTTTTAAAAGGCAAATATCTCCCGATCTGTAGGAATCTGAGAGACAAATCTTATGTCACTTTGAGGGAACACGTATGTCAACTTCTTGTCAGAGTCTCGTCAATGTATGTCCAAGGGTTTGGAGGATAGAGACATTTTAATTTTTCGAGATTATTCGAAAGTCAATTTTTAAAAGGCAAATATCTCCCGATCTGTAGGAATCTGAGCGACAAACCTTATGTCACCATGAGGGAACGTATATGTCATCGTAATGTCAGAGTCACGTCGATGTATGTTCAAGGGTTTGGAGGATAGAGACATTATAATTTTTCGAGATTATTCGAAAGTCAATTTTTAAAAAGCAAATATCTCCCGATCTGTAGGAATCTGTGAGACAAAACTTATGTCACTTTGAGGGAACGTACATGTAAACTTCCTGTCAGAGTCACGTCAATGTATGTCCAAGGGTTTGGAGGATAGAGACATTTAAATTTTTCGAGATTATTCGAAAGTCAATTTTTGAAAAGGCAAATATCTCCCGATCTGTAGGAATCTGAGAGATAAAACTTATGTCACTTTGAAGGAACGTATATGTCAACTTCATGTCAGAATCTCGTCAATGTATGTCCAGGGTTTGGAGGATAGAGACTTTTTAATTTTTCGAGATTATTCGAAAGTCAATTTTTGAAAAGGCAAATATCTCCCGATCTGTATTAATCTGAGAGACAAAACTTATGTCACTTTGAGGGAACGTATATGTAAACTTCCTGTCATAGTCACGTCAATGTATGTCCAAGGGTTTGGAGGATAGAGACATTGAAATTTTTAGAGTTTATTCAAAAGTAAATTTTTAAAAGGCCAATATATCCCGATCTGTAGGAATCTGAGAGACAAAACTTATGTCACTTTGAGGGAACGTATATGTCAACTACATGTCAGAATCTCGTCAATGTATGTCCAAGGGTTTCGACGATATAGACATTTTAATTTTTCGAGATTATTCGAAAATCAATTTTTAAAAGGCAAATATCTCCCGATCTGTAGGAATCTGAGAGACAAAACTTATTTCACTTTGAGGGAACATATATGTCAACTTCCTGTCAGAGTCACGTCAATGTATGTCCAAGGGTTTGGAGGATAGAGACATTTAAATTTGTAGAGATTATTCGAAAGTCAATTTTTAAAAGGCAAATATCTCCCGATCTGTAGAATCTGAGAGACAAAACTTATGTCACTTTGAGGGAACGTATATGTAAACATCCTGTCAGAGAGACGTCGATGTATGTCCAAGGGTTTGGAGGATAGAGACATTTTAATTTTTCGAGATTATTCGAAAGTCAATTTTTAAAAGGCAAATATCTCCCGATCTGTAGGAATCTGAGAGACAAAACTTATGTCACTTTGAGGGAACGTATATGTAAACTTCCTGTCAGAGACACGGAAATGTATGTCCAAGGGTTTGGAGGATAGAGACATTTAAATTTTTATAGATTATTCGAAAGTCAATTATTAAAATTCATATATCTCCCGATCTGTAGGAATCTGAGAGACAAAACTTATGTAACTTTGAGGGAACGTATATGTCAACTTCATGTCAGAATCTCGTCAATGTATGTCAAAGGGTTTCGACGATAGAGACATTTTAATTTTTCGAGATTATTCGAAAGTCAATTTTTAAAAGGCAAATATCTCCCGATCTGTATTAATCTGAGAGACAAAACTTATGTCACTTTGAGGGAACGTATATGTCAACTTCTTGTCAGAGTCACTTCAATGTATGTCCATGGGTATGGAGGATAGAGACATTTAAATTTTTAGAGATTATTCGAAAGTCAATTTTTAAAAGGCAAATATCTCCCGATCTGTAGGCATCTGAGAGACAAACCTTATCTCACTTTGAGGGAACGCATAATTCAACTTCATGTCAGAGTCTCGTCAATGTATGTCCAAGGGTTTGGAGGATAGAGACATTTTAATTTTTTCGAGATTATTCGAAAGTAAATTTTTAAAAGGCAAATATCTCCCTCTCTGTAGGAATCTGAGAGACAAAACTTATGTCACTTTGAGGGAACATATGTGTCAACTTCCTGTCATAGTCACGTCATTGTATGTCCAAGGGTTTGGAGGATAGAGACATTTAAATTTTTAAAGATTATTCGAAAGTCAATTTTTAAAAGGCAAATATCACCCGATCTGTAGGAATCTGAGAGACAAAGCTTATGTCACATTGAGGGATCGTATATGTCAACTTCATGTCAGAATCTCGACAATGTATGTCCAAGGGTTTGGAGGATAGAGACATTTTAATTTTTCGAGATTATTCGAAAGTCAATTTTTGAAAAGGCAAATATCTCCCGATCTGTAGAATTCTGAGAGACAAAACTTATGTCACATTGAGGGAACGTATATGTAAACTTCATGTCAGAATCTCGTCAATGTATGTCCAAGGGTTTGGACGATAGAGACATTTTAATTTTTCGAGATTATTCGAAAGTCAATTTTTAAAAGGCAAATATCTCCCGATCTGTAGGAATCTGAGAGACAAATCTTATGTCACTTTTAGGGAACGTATATGTAAACTTCATGTCAGAATCTCGTCAATGTATGTCCAAGGGTTTGGACGATAGAGACATTTTAATTTTTCGAGATTATTCGAAAGTCAATTTTTTAAAGGCAAATATCTCCCGATCTGTAGGAATCTGAGAGACAAATCTTATGTCACTTTGAGGGAACGCATATGTTAACTTCTTGTCAGAGTCTCGTCAATGTATGTCCAAGGGTTTCGACGATAGAGACATTTTAATTTTTCGAGATTATTCGAAAGTCAATTTTTAAAAGGCAAATATCTCCCGATCTGTAGGCATTTGAGAGACAAAACTTATGTCACTTTGAGGGAACGTATATGTCAACTTCATGTCAGAATCTCGTCAATGTATGTCCAAGGGTTTGGAGGATAGAGACATTTGAATTTTTCGAGATTATTTTAAAGTCAATTTGTGAAAGGCAAATATCTCCCTCTCTGTATGAATCTGAGATACAAAACTTATGTCACTTTGATGGAACATATATGTCAACTTCCTTTCAGAGTCACGTCATTGTATGTCCAAGGGTTTGGAGGATAGAGACATTTAAATTTTTAGAGATTATTCGAAAGTCGATTTTTAAAAGGCAAATATCACCCGATCTGTAGGAATCTGAGAGACAAATCTTATGTCACTTTGAGGGAACACATATGTCAACTTCTTGTCAGAGTCTCGTCAATGTATGTCCAAGGATTTGGAGGATAGAGACATTTTAATTTTTCGAGATTATTCGAAAGTCAATTGTTAAAAGGCAAATATCTCCCGATCTGTAGGAATCTGAGCGACAAACCTTATGTCACCTTGAGGGAACGTATATGTCATCGTCATGTCAGAGTCACGTCGATGTATGTCCAAGGGTTTGGAGGATAGAGACATTTAAATTTTTCGAGATTATTCGAAAGTCAATTTTTGAAAAGGCAAATATCTCCCGATCTGTAGGAATCTGAGAGATAAAACTTATGTCACTTTGAAGGAACGAATATGTCAACTTCATGTCAAAATCTCGTCAATGTATGTCCAGGGTTTGGAGGATAGAGACATTTTAATTTTTCGAGATTATTCGAAAGTCAATTTTTGAAAAGGCAAATATTTCCTGATCTGTATTAATCTGAGAGACAAAACTTATGTCACTTTGAGGGAACGTATATGTAAACTTCCTGTCATAGTCACGTCAATGTATGTCCATGGGTATGGAGGATAGAGACATTTAAATTTTTAGAGATTATTCGAAAGTCAATTTTTAAAAGGCAAATATCTCCCGATCTGTAGGCATCTGAGAGACAAACCTTATCTCACTTTGATGGAACGCATAATTCAACTTCATGTCAGAGTCTCGTCAATGTATGTCCAAGGGTTTGGAGGATAGAGACATTTTAATTTTTTCGAGATTATTCGAAAGTAAATTTTTAAAAGGCAAATATCTCCCTCTCTGTAGGAATCTGAGAGACAAAACTTATGTCACTTTGAGGGAACATATGTGTCAACTTCCTGTCATAGTCACGTCATTGTATGTCCAAGGGTTTGGAGGATAGAGACATTTAAATTTTTAAAGATTATTCGAAAGTCAATTTTTAAAAGGCAAATATCACCCGATCTGTAGGAATCTGAGAGACAAAGCTTATGTCACATTGAGGGATCGTATATGTCAACTTCATGTCAGAATCTCGTCAATGTATGTCCAAGGGTTTGGAGGATAGAGACATTTTAATTTTTCGAGATTATTCGAAAGTCAATTTTTGAAAAGGCAAATATCTCCCGATCTGTAGAATTCTGAGAGACAAAACTTATGTCACATTGAGGGAACGTATATGTAAACTTCATGTCAGAATCTCGTCAATGTATGTCCAAGGGTTTGGACGATAGAGACATTTTAATTTTTCGAGATTATTCGAAAGTCAATTTTTAAAAGGCAAATATCTCCCGATCTGTAGGAATCTGAGAGACAAATCTTATGTCACTTTGAGGGAACGCATATGTTAACTTCTTGTCAGAGTCTCGTCAATGTATGTCCAAGGGTTTCGACGATAGAGACATTTTAATTTTTCGAGATTATTCGATAGTCAATTTTTAAAAGGCAAATATCTCCCGATCTGTAGGCATTTGAGAGACAAAACTTATGTCACTTTGAGGGAACGTATATGTCAACTTCATGTCAGAATCTCGTCAATGTATGTCCAAGGGTTTGGAGGATAGAGACATTTGAATTTTTCGAGATTATTTTAAAGTCAATTTGTGAAAGGCAAATATCTCCCTCTCTGTATGAATCTGAGATACAAAACTTATGTCACTTTGATGGAACATATATGTCAACTTCCTTTCAGAGTCACGTCATTGTATGTCCAAGGGTTTGGAGGATAGAGACATTTAAATTTTTAGAGATTATTCGAAAGTCGATTTTTAAAAGGCAAATATCACCCGATCTGTAGGAATCTGAGAGACAAATCTTATGTCACTTTGAGGGAACACATATGTCAACTTCTTGTCAGAGTCTCGTCAATGTATGTCCAAGGATTTGGAGGATAGAGACATTTTAATTTTTCGAGATTATTCGAAAGTCAATTGTTAAAAGGCAAATATCTCCCGATCTGTAAGAATCTGAGCGACAAACCTTATGTCACCTTGAGGGAACGTATATGTCATCGTCATGTCAGAGTCACGTCGATGTATGTCCAAGGGTTTGGAGGATAGAGACATTTAAATTTTTCGAGATTATTCGAAAGTCAATTTTTGAAAAGGCAAATATCTCCCGATCTGTAGGAATCTGAGAGATAAAACTTATGTCACTTTGAAGGAACGAATATGTCAACTTCATGTCAGAATCTCGTCAATGTATGTCCAGGGTTTGGAGGATAGAGACATTTTAATTTTTCGAGATTATTCGAAAGTCAATTTTTGAAAAGGCAATTATTTCCTGATCTGTATTAATCTGAGAGACAAAACTTATGTCACTTTGAGGGAACGTATATGTAAACTTCCTGTCATAGTCACGTCAATGTATGTCCAAGGGTTTGGAGGATAGAGACATTGAAATTTTTAAAGTTTATTCGAAAGTAAATTTTAAAAGGCAAATATAACCCGATCTGTAGGAATCTGAGAGACAAAACTTATGTTACTTTGAGGGAACGTATATGTCAACTTCCTGTCAGAGTCACGTCAATGTATGTCCAAGGGTTTGGAGGATAGAGACATTTTAATTTTTCGAGATTACTCGAAGGCCAATTTTTAAAAGGCAAATATCTGCCGATCTGTAGGAATCTGAGAGACAAAACTTGTGTCACTTTGAGGGAACGTACATGTCAACTTCATGTCAAAATCTCGTCAATGTATGTCCAAGGGTTTGGACGATAGAGACATTTTAATTTTTCGAGATTATTCGAAAGTAAATTATTAAAACGCAAATATCTCCCGATCTGTAATAATCTGAGAGACAAATCTTATGTCACTTTGAGAGAACGCATATGTTAACTTCTTGTCAGAGTCTCGTCAATGTATGTCCAAGGGTTTGGAGGATAGAGACATTTTAATTTTTCGAGATTATTCGAAAGTCAATTGTTAAAAGGCAAATATCTCCCGATCTGTAGGAACTGAGAAACAAAACTTATGTCACTTTGAGGGAACGTATATGTCAACTTTATGTCAGAATCTCGTCAATGTATGTCCAAGGGCTTCGACGATAGAGACATTTTAATTTTTCGAGATTATTCGAAAGTCAATTATTAAAAGGCAAATATCTTCCGATCTGTAGGAATCTGAGAGACAAAACTTGTGTCACTTTGAGGGAACGTATATATCAACTTCCTGTCAGAGTCACGTCAATGTATGTCCAAGGGTTTGGACGATAGAGACATTTTAATTTTTCGAGATTATTCGAAAGTCAATTTTTGAAAAGGCAAATATCTCCCGATCTGTAGGCATCTGAGAGACAAAACTTATGTCACTTTGAGGGAACGCATATGTCAACTTCATGTCAGAGTCTCGTCAATGTATGTCAAATGGTTTGGAGGATAGAGACATTTTAATATTTCGAGATTATTCGAAAGTAAATTGTTAAAAGGCAAATATCTCCCTCTCTGTAGGAATCTGAGAGACAAAACTTATGTCACTTTGAGGGAACATATATGTCAACTTCCTATCAGAGTCACGTCATTGTATGTCCAAGGGTTTGGAGGATAGAGACATTTAAATTTTTAGAAATTATTCGAAAGTCAATTTTTAAAAGGCAAATATCTCCCGATCTGTAGGAATCTGAGAGACAAAACTTATGTCACTTTGAGGGAACGTATATGTCAACTTCCTGTCAGAGTCACGTCAATGTATGTCCAAGGGTTTGGAGGATAGAGACATTTTAATTTTTCGAGATTACTCGAAGGCCAATTTTTAAAAGGCAAATATCTGCCGATCTGTAGGAATCTGAGAGACAAAACTTGTGTCACTTTGAGGGAACGTACATGTCAACTTCATGTCAAAATCTCGTCAATGTATGTCCAAGGGTTTGGACGATAGAGACATTTTAATTTTTCGAGATTATTCGAAAGTAAATTATTAAAACGCAAATATCTCCCGATTTGTAATAATCTGAGAGACAAATCTTATGTCACTTTGAGAGAACGCATATGTTAACTTCTTGTCAGAGTCTCGTCAATGTACGTCCAAGGGTTTGGAGGATAGAGACATTTTAATTTTTCGAGATTATTCGAAAGTCAATTGTTAAAAGGCAAATATCTCCCGATCTGTAGGAACTGAGAAACAAAACTTATGTCACTTTGAGGGAACGTATATGTCAACTTTATGTCAGAATCTCGTCAATGTATGTCCAAGGGTTTCGACGATAGAGACATTTTAATTTTTCGAGATTATTCGAAAGTCAATTATTAAAAGGCAAATATCTTCCGATCTGTAGGAATCTGAGAGACAAAACTTGTGTCACTTTGAGGGAACGTATATATCAACTTCCTGTCAGAGTCACGTCAATGTATGTCCAAGGGTTTGGACGATAGAGACATTTTAATTTTTCGAGATTATTCGAAAGTCAATTTTTGAAAAGGCAAATATCTCCCGATCTGTAGGCATCTGAGAGACAAAACTTATGTCACTTTGAGGGAACGCATATGTCAACTTCATGTCAGAGTCTCGTCGATGTATGTCAAATGGTTTGGAGGATAGAGACATTTTAATATTTCGAGATTATTCGAAAGTAAATTGTTAAAAGGCAAATATCTCCCTCTCTGTAGGAATCTGAGAGACAAAACTTATGTCACTTTGAGGGAACATATATGTCAACTTCCTATCAGAGTCACGTCATTGTATGTCCAAGGGTTTGGAGGATAGAGACATTTAAATTTTTAGAAATTATTCGAAAGTCAATTTTTAAAAGGCAAATATCTCCCGATCTGTAGGAATCTGAGAGACAAAACTTATGTCACTTTGAGGGAACGTATATGTAAACTTCCTGTCAGAGTCACGTCAATGTATGTCCAAGGGTTTGGAGGTTAGAGACATTTTAATTTTTCGAGATTATTCGAAAGTCAATTTTTGAAAAGGCAAATATCTCCCGATCTGTAGGCATCTGAGAGATAAAACTTATGTCACTTTGAAGGAACGTATATGTCAACTTCATGTCAGAATCTCGTCAATGTATGTCCAACGGTTTGGAGGATAGAGACATTTGAATTTTTCGAGATTATTAGAAAGTCAATTTGTGAAAGGCAAATATCTCCAGATATGTAGGAATCTGAGAGACAAAACTTATGTCACTTTGAGGGAACGCATATGTCAACTTCATGTCAGATTCACGTAAAAGTATGTCCAAGAGTTTGGAGGATAGAGACATTTAAAATTTTATAGATTATTCGAAAGTCAATTATTAAAATTCATATATCTCCCGATCTGTAGGAATCTGAGAGACAAAACTTATGTAACTTTGAGGGAACGTATATGTCAACTTCCTGTCAGAGGTACGTAAATGTATGTCCAAGGGTTTGGAGGATAGAGACATTTAAATTTGTAGAGATTATTCGAAAGTCAATCTTTAAAAGGCAAATATCTCCCGATCTGTAGCAATCTCAGAGACAAAACTTATGTCACTTTGAGGGAACGTATATGTCAACTTCTTGTCAGAGTCACTTCAATGTATGTCTAAGGGTTTGGACGATAGAGACATTTTAATTTTTCGAGATTATTCGAAAGTCAATTTTTAAAAGGCAAATATCTCCCGATCTGTAGGCATTTGAGAGACAAACCTTATGTCACTTTGAGGGAACGCATATGTCAACTTCATGTCAGAGTCTCGTCAGTGTATGTCCAAGGGTTTGGGGGATAGAGACATTTTAATTTTTCGAGATTATTCGAAAGTCAATTTTTAAAAGGCAAATATCTCCTGATCTGTAGGAATCTGAGAGACAAAACTTATTTCACTTTGAGGGAACATATATGTCAACTTCCTGTCAGAGTCACGTCAATGTATGTCCAAGGGTTTGGAGGTTAGAGACATTTTAATTTTTCGAGATTATTCGAAAGTCAATTTTTGAAAAGGCAAATATCTCCCGATCTGTAGGCATCTGAGAGATAAAACTTATGTCACTTTGAAGGAACGTATATGTCAACTTCATCTCAGAATCTCGTCAATGTATGTCCAACGGTTTGGAGGATAGAGACATTTGAATTTTTCGAGATTATTAGAAAGTCAATTTGTGAAAGGCAAATATCTCCAGATATGTAGGAATCTGAGAGACAAAACTTATGTCACTTTGAGGGAACGCATATGTCAACTTCATGTCAGATTCACGTAAAAGTATGTCCAAGAGTTTGGAGGATAGAGACATTTAAAATTTTATAGATTATTCGAAAGTCAATTATTAAAATTCATATATCTCCCGATCTGTAGGAATCTGAGAGACAAAACTTATGTAACTTTGAGGGAACGTATATGTCAACTTCCTGTCAGAGGTACGTAAATGTATGTCCAAGGGTTTGGAGGATAGAGACATTTAAATTTGTAGAGATTATTCGAAAGTCAATCTTTAAAAGGCAAATATCTCCCGATCTGTAGCAATCTCAGAGACAAAACTTATGTCACTTTGAGGGAACGTATATGTCAACTTCTTGTCAGAGTCACTTCAATGTATGTCTAAGGGTTTGGACGATAGAGACATTTTAATTTTTCGAGATTATTCGAAAGTCAATTTTTAAAAGGCAAATATCTCCCGATCTGTAGGCATTTGAGAGACAAACCTTATGTCACTTTGAGGGAACGCATATGTCAACTTCATGTCAGAGTCTCGTCAGTGTATGTCCAAGGGTTTGGGGGATAGAGACATTTTAATTTTTCGAGATTATTCGAAAGTCAATTTTTAAAAGGCAAATATCTCCTGATCTGTAGGAATCTGAGAGACAAAACTTATTTCACTTTGAGGGAACATATATGTCAACTTCCTGTCAGAGTCACGTCAATGTATGTCCAAGGGTTTGGAGGATAGAGACATTTAAATTTGTAGAGATTATTCGAAAGTCAATTTTTGAAAAGGCAAATATCTCCCGATCTGTAGGAATCTGAGCGACAAAACTTATGTCACCTTGAGGGAACTTATATGTCATCGTCATGTCAGAGTCACGTCGATGTATGTCCAAGGGTTTGGAGGATAGAGACATAATTTTTCGAGATTATACTAAAGTCAATTTTTAAAAGGCAAATATCTCCCGTTCTGAAGAAACCTGAGAGACAAAACTTATGTCACTTTGAGGGAACGTATATGTGAACATCCTGTCAGAGTGACGTCAATGTATGTCCAAGGGTTTGGAGGATAGAGACATTTTAATTTTTCGAGATTATTCGAAAGTCAATTTTTAAAAGGCAAATATCTCCCGATCTGTAATCACCTGAGAGACAAACCTTATGTCACTTTGAGGGAACGAATATGTCAACTTCATGTCAGAGTCTCGTCAATGTATGTCCAAGAGTTTGGAGGATAGAGACATTTAAATTTTTCGAGATTATTCGAAAGTCAATTTATAAAAGGCAAATATCTCCCGATCTGTAGGAATCTGAGAGACAAAACTAATGTCACTTTGAGGGAACGTATATGTAAACTTCCTGTCAGGGTCACGTCAATGTATGTTCAAGGGTTTGGAGGATAGAGACATTTAAATTTTTCGAGATTATTCGAAAGTCAATTTATAAAAGGCAAATATCTCCCGATCTGTAGGCACCTGAGAGACAAACTTTATGTCACTTTGAGGGAACGAATATGTCAACTTCATGTCAGAGTCTCGTCAATGTATGTCCAAGAGTTTGGAGGATAGAGACATTTAAATTTTTCGAGATTATTCGAAAGTCAATTTATAAAAGGCAAATATCTCCCGATCTGTAGGAATCTGAGAGACAAATCTTATGTCACTTTGAGGGAACACATATGTCAACTTCTTGTCAGAGTCTCGTCAATGTATGTCCAAGGGTTTGGAGGATAGAGACATTTTAATTTTTCGAGATTATTCGAAAGTCAATTTTTAAAAGGCAAATATCTCCCGATCTGTAGGCATTTGAGAGACAAACCTTATGTCACTTTGAGGGAACGCATATGTCAACTTCATGTCAGAGTCTCGTCAGTGTATGTCCAAGGGTTTGGGGGATAGAGACATTTTAATTTTTCGAGATTATTCGAAAGTCAATTTTTAAAAGGCAAATATCTCCTGATCTGTAGGAATCTGAGAGACAAAACTTATTTCACTTTGAGGGAACATATATGTCAACTTCCTGTCAGAGTCACGTCAATGTATGTCCAAGGGTTTGGAGGATAGAGACATTTAAATTTGTAGAGATTATTCGAAAGTCAATTTTTGAAAAGGCAAATATCTCCCGATCTGTAGGAATCTGAGCGACAAAACTTATGTCACCTTGAGGGAACTTATATGTCATCGTCATGTCAGAGTCACGTCGATGTATGTCCAAGGGTTTGGAGGATAGAGACATAATTTTTCGAGATTATACTAAAGTCAATTTTTAAAAGGCAAATATCTCCCGTTCTGAAGAAACCTGAGAGACAAAACTTATGTCACTTTGAGGGAACGTATATGTGAACATCCTGTCAGAGTGACGTCAATGTATGTCCAAGGGTTTGGAGGATAGAGACATTTTAATTTTTCGAGATTATTCGAAAGTCAATTTTTAAAAGGCAAATATCTCCCGATCTGTAATCACCTGAGAGACAAACCTTATGTCACTTTGAGGGAACGAATATGTCAACTTCATGTCAGAGTCTCGTCAATGTATGTCCAAGAGTTTGGAGGATAGAGACATTTAAATTTTTCGAGATTATTCGAAAGTCAATTTATAAAAGGCAAATATCTCCCGATCTGTAGGAATCTGAGAGACAAAACTAATGTCACTTTGAGGGAACGTATATGTAAACTTCCTGTCAGGGTCACGTCAATGTATGTTCAAGGGTTTGGAGGATAGAGACATTTAAATTTTTCGAGATTATTCGAAAGTCAATTTATAAAAGGCAAATATCTCCCGATCTGTAGGCACCTGAGAGACAAACTTTATGTCACTTTGAGGGAACGAATATGTCAACTTCATGTCAGAGTCTCGTCAATGTATGTCCAAGAGTTTGGAGGATAGAGACATTTAAATTTTTCGAGATTATTCGAAAGTCAATTTATAAAAGGCAAATATCTCCCGATCTGTAGGAATCTGAGAGACAAATCTTATGTCACTTTGAGGGAACACATATGTCAACTTCTTGTCAGAGTCTCGTCAATGTATGTCCAAGGGTTTGGAGGATAGAGACATTTTAATTTTTCGAGATTATTCGAAAGTCAATTTTTAAAAGGCAAATATCTCCCGATCTGTAGGCATTTGAGAGACAAACCTTATGTCACTTTGAGGGAACGCATATGTCAACTTCATGTCAGAGTCTCGTCAGTGTATGTCCAAGGGTTTGGGGGATAGAGACATTTTAATTTTTCGAGATTATTCGAAAGTCAATTTTTAAAAGGCAAATATCTCCTGATCTGTAGGAATCTGAGAGACAAAACTTATTTCACTTTGAGGGAACATATATGTCAACTTCCTGTCAGAGTCACGTCAATGTATGTCCAAGGGTTTGGAGGATAGAGACATTTAAATTTGTAGAGATTATTCGAAAGTCAATTTTTGAAAAGGCAAATATCTCCCGATCTGTAGGAATCTGAGCGACAAAACTTATGTCACCTTGAGGGAACGTATATGTCATCGTCATGTCAGAGTCACGTCGATGTATGTCCAAGGGTTTGGAGGATAGAGACATAATTTTTCGAGATTATACTAAAGTCAATTTTTAAAAGGCAAATATCTCCCGATCTGAAGAAACCTGAGAGACAAAACTTATGTCACTTTGAGGGAACGTATATGTGAACATCCTGTCAGAGTGACGTCAATGTATGTCCAAGGGTTTGGAGGATAGAGACATTTTAATTTTTCGAGATTATTCGAAAGTCAATTTTTAAAAGGCAAATATCTCCCGATCTGTAATCACCTGAGAGACAAACCTTATGTCACTTTGAGGGAACGAATATGTCAACTTCATGTCAGAGTCTCGTCAATGTATGTCCAAGAGTTTGGAGGATAGAGACATTTAAATTTTTCGAGATTATTCGAAAGTCAATTTATAAAAGGCAAATATCTCCCGATCTGTAGGAATCTGAGAGACAAAACTAATGTCACTTTGAGGGAACGTATATGTAAACTTCCTGTCAGGGTCACGTCAATGTATGTTCAAGGGTTTGGAGGATAGAGACATTTAAATTTTTCGAGATTATTCGAAAGTCAATTTATAAAAGGCAAATATCTCCCGATCTGTAGGCACCTGAGAGACAAACCTTATGTCACTTTGAGGGAACGAATATGTCAACTTCATGTCAGAGTCTCGTCAATGTATGTCCAAGAGTTTGGAGGATAGAGACATTTAAATTTTTCGAGATTATTCGAAAGTCAATTTATAAAAGGCAAATATCTCCCGATCTGTAGGAATCTGAGAGACAAATCTTATGTCACTTTGAGGGAACACATATGTCAACTTCTTGTCAGAGTCTCGTCAATGTATGTCCAAGGGTTTGGAGGATAGAGACATTTTAATTTTTCGAGATTATTCGAAAGTCAATTGTTAAAAGGCAAATATCTCCCGATCTGTAGGAATCTGAGGGACAAACCTTATGTCACCTTGAGGGAACGTATATGTCATCATCATGTCAGAGTCACGTCGATGTATGTCCAAGGGTTTGGAGGATAGAGACTTTTAAATTTTTCGAGATTATTCGAAAGTCAATTTTTGAAAAGGCAAATATCTCCCGATCTGTAGGAATCTGAAAGATAAAACTTGTGTCACTTTGAAGGAACGAATATGTCAACTTGATGTCAGAATCTCGTCAATGTATGTCCAGGGTTTGGAGGATAGAGACATTTTAATTTTTCGAGATTATTCGAATGTCAATTTTTGAAAAGGCAAATATTTCCTGATCTGTATTAATCTGAGAGACAAAACTTATGTCACTTTGAGGGAACGTATATGTAAACTTCCTGTCATAGTCACATCAATGTATGTCCAAGGGTTTGGAGGATAGAGACATTGAAATTTTTAAAGTTTATTCGAAAGTAAATTTTTAAAAGGCAAATATAACCCGATCTGTAGGAATCTGAGAGACAAAACTTATGTCACTTTGAGGGAACGTATATGTCAACTTCCTGTCAGAGTCACGTCAATGTATGTCCAAGGGTTTGGAGGATAGAGACATTTGAATTTTTCGAGATTACTCGAAGGTCAATTTTTAAAAGGCAAATATCTGCCGATCTGTAGGAATCTGAGAGACAAAACTTGTGTCACTTTGAGGGAACGTACATGTCAACTTCATGTCAAAATCTCGTCAATATATTTCCAAGGGTTTGGACGATAGAGACATTTTAATTTTTCGAGATTATTCGAAAGTCAATTATTAAAAGGCAAATATCTCCCGATCTGTAATAATCTGAGAGACAAATCTTATGTCACTTTGAGAGAACGCATATGTTAACTTCTTGTCAGAGTCTCGTCAATGTATGTCCAAGGGTTTGGAGGATAGAGACATTTTAATTTTTCGAGATTATTCGAAAGTCAATTGTTAAAAGGCAAATATCTCCCGATCTGTAGGAACTGAGAAACAAAATTTATGTCACTTTGAGGGAACGTATATGTCAACTTTATGTCAGAATCTCGTCAATGTATGTCCAAGGGTTTCGACGATAGAGACATTTTAATTTTTCGAGATTATTCGAAAGTCAATTATTAAAAGGCAAATATCTTCCGATCTGTAGGAATCTGAGAGACAAAACTTGTGTCACTTTGAGGGAACGTATATATCAACTTCCTGTCAGAGTCACGTCAATGTATGTCCAAGGGTTTGGACGATAGAGACATTTTAATTTTTCGAGATTATTCGAAAGTCAATTTTTGAAAAGGCAACTATCTCCCGATCTGTAGGCATCTGAGAGACAAAACTTATGTCACTTTGAGGGAACGCATATGTCAACTTCATGTCAGAGTCTCGTCAATGTATGTCAAAGGGTTTGGAGGATAGAGACATTTTAATATTTCGAGATTATTCGAAAGTAAATTGTTAAAAGGCAAATATCTCCCTCTCTGTAGGAATCTGAGAGACAAAACTTATGTCACTTTGAGGGAACATATATGTCAACTTCCTATCAGAGTCACGTCATTGTATGTCCAAGGGTTTGGAGGATAGAGACATTTAAATTTTTAGAAATTATTCGAAAGTCAATTTTTAAAAGGCAAATATCTCCCGATCTGTAGGAATCTGAGAGACAAAACTTATGTCACTTTGAGGGAACGTATATGTAAACTTCCTGTCAAAGTCACGTCAATGTATGTCCAAGGGTTTGGAGGTTAGAGACATTTTAATTTTTCGAGATTATTCGAAAGTCAATTTTTGAAAAGGCAAATATCTCCCGATCTGTAGGAATCTGAGAGACAAAACTTATGTCACTTTGAGGGAACGTATATGTCAACTTCATGTCAGAATCTTGTCAATGTATGTCCAAGGGTTTCGACGATATAGACATTTTAATTTTTCGAGATTATTCGAAAGTCAATTTTTAAAAGGGAAATATCTCCCGATCTGTAGGCATCTGAGAGACAAAACTTATGTCACTTTGAAGGAACGTATATGTCAACTTCATGTCAGAATCTCGTCAATGTATGTCCAACGGTTTGGAGGATAGAGACATTTGAATTTTTCGAGATTATTCGAAAGTCAATTTGTGAAAGGCAAATATCTCCAGATCTGTAGGAATCTGAGAGACAAAACTTATGTCACTTTGAGGGAAGGCATATGTCAACTTCATGTCAGATTCACGTCAATGTATGTCCAAGAGTTTGGAGGATAGAGACATTTAAAATTTTATAGATTATTCGAAAGTCAATTATTAAAATTCATATATCTCCCGATCTGTAGGAATCTGAGAGACAAAACTTATGTAACTTTGAGGGAACGTATATGTCAACTTCCTGTCAAAGGTACGTAAATGTATGTCCAAGGGTTTGGAGGATAGAGACATTTAAATTTGTAGAGATTATTCGAAAGTCAATTTTTAAAAGGCAAATATCTCCCGATCTGTAGGAATCTCAGAGACAAAACTTATGTCACTTTGAGGGAACGTATATGTCAACTTCTTGTCAGAGTCACTTCAATGTATGTCCATGGGTTTGGAGGATAGAGACATTTAAATTTTTAGAGATTATTCGAAAGTCAATTTTTAATAGGCAAATATCTCCCGATCTGTAGGCATCTGAGAGACAAAACTTATGTCACTTTGAGGGAACGTATATGTCAACTTCATGCCAGAATCTCGTCAATGTATGTCCAAGGGTTTGGACGATAGAGACATTTTAATTTTTCGAGATTATTCGAAAGTCAATTTTTAAAAGGCAAATATCTCCCGATCTGTAGGCATTTGAGAGACAAACCTTATGTCACTTTGAGGGAACGCATATGTCAACTTCATGTCAGAGTCTCGTCAGTGTATGTCCAAAAGTTTGGAGGATAGAGACATTTTAATTTTTCGAGATTATTCGAAAGTCAATTTTTAAAAGGCAAATATCTCCTGATCTGTAGGAATCTGAGAGACAAAACTTATTTCACTTTGAGGGAACATATATGTCAACTTCCTGTCAGAGTCACGTCAATGTATGTCCAAGGGTTTGGAGGATAGAGACATTTAAATTTGTAGAGATTATTCGAAAGTCAATTTTTGAAAAGGCAAATATCTCCCGATCTGTAGGAATCTGAGCGACAAAACTTATGTCACCTTGAGGGAACGTATATGTCATCGTCATGTCAGAGTCACGTCGATGTATGTCCAAGGGTTTGGAGGATAGAGACATAATTTTTCGAGATTATACGAAAGTCAATTTTTAAAAGGCAAATATCTCCCGATCTGAAGAAACCTGAGAGACAAAACTTATGTCACTTTGAGGGAACGTATATGTGAACTTCCTGTCAGAGTCACGTAAATGTATGTCCAAGGGTTTGGAGGATAGAGACATTTTAATTTTTCGAGATTATTCGAAAGTCAATTTTTAAAAGGCAAATATCTCCCGATCTGTAGGCACCTGAGAGACAAACCTTATGTCACTTTGAGGGAACGAATATGTCAACTTCATGTCAGAGTCTCGTCAATGTATGTCCAAGAGTTTGGAGGATAGAGACATTTAAATTTTTCGAGATTATTCGAAAGTCAATTTATAAAAGGCAAATATCTCCCGATCTGTAGGAATCTGAGAGACAAAACTTATATAACTTTGAGGGAACGTAAATGTCAACTTCCTGTCAGAGGTACGTAAATGTATGTCCAAGGGTTTGGAGGATAGAGACATTTAAATTTGTAGAGATTATTCGAAAGTCAATTTTTAAAGGCAAATATCTCTCGATCTGTAGGAATCTCAGAGACAAAACTTATGTCACTTTGAGGGAACGTATATGTCAACTTCTTGTCAGAGTCACTTCAATGTATGTCAATGGGTTTGGAGGATAGAGACATTTAAATTTTTAGAGATTATTCGAAAGTCAATTTTTAAAAGGCAAATATCTCCCGATCTGTAGGCATCTAAGAGACAAAACTTATGCCACTTTGAGGGAACGTATATGTCAACTTCATGCCAGAATCTAGTCAATGTATGTATAAGGGTTTGGACGATAGAGACATTTAAATTTTTCGAGATTATTCGAAAGTCAATTTTTAAAAGGCAAATATCTCCCGATCTGTAGGCATCTGAGAGACAAACCTTATGTCACTTTGAGGGAACGCATATGTCAACTTCATGTCAGAGTATCGTCAGTGTATGTCCAAGGGTTTGGAGGATAGAGACATTTTAATTGTTCGAGATTATTCGAAAGTCAATTTTTAAAAGGCAAATATCTTCCGATCTGTAGGAATCTGAGAGACAAAACTTATTTCACTTTGAGGGAACATATATGTCAACTTCCTGTCAGAGTCACGTCAATGTATGTCCAAGGATTTGGAGGATAGAGACATTTAAATTTGTAGAGATTATTCGAAAGTCAAATTTTGAAAAAGCAAATATCTCCCGATCTGTAGGAATCTGAGCGACAAAACTTATGTCACCTTGAGGGAACGTATAAGTCATCGTCATGTCAGAGTCACGTCGATGTATGTCCAAGGGTTTGGAGGATAGAGACATTATAATTATTCGAGATTAGTCGAAAGTCAATTCTTAAAAGGCAAATATCTCCCGATCTGTAGGAACCTGAGAGACAAAACTTATGTCACTTTGAGGGAACGTATATGTCAACTTCCTGTCATAGTCACGTCAATGTATGTCCAAGGGTTTGGAGGATAGAGACATTGAAATTTTTAGAGTTTATTCGAAAGTAAATTTTTAAAAGGCAAATATAACCCGATCTGTAGGAATCTGAGAGACAAAACTTATGTCACTTTGAGGGAACGTATATGTCAACTTCCTGTCAGAGTCACGTCAATGTATGTCCAAGGGTTTGGAGGATAGAGACATTTTAATTTTTCGAGATTACTCGAAGGTCAATTTTTAAAAGGCAATTATCTGCCGATCTGTAGGAATCTGAGAGACAAAACTTGTGTCACTTTGAGGGAACGTACATGTCAACGTCATGTCAAAATCTCGTCAATGTATGTCCAAGGGTTTGGACGATAGAGACATTTTAATTTTTCGAGATTATTCGAAAGTCAATTATTAAAAGGCAAATATCTCCCGATCTGTAATAATCTGAGAGACAAATCTTATGTCACTTTGAGGGAACGCATATGTCAACTTCATGTCAGAGTCTCGTCAATGTATGTCAAAGGGTTTGGAGGATAGAGACATTTTAATATTTCGAGATTATTCGAAAGTAAATTGTTAGAAGGCAAATATCTCCCTCTCTGTAGGAATCTGAGAGACAAAACTTATGTCACTTTGAGGGAACATATATGTCAACTTCCTATCAGAGTCACGCTATTGTATGTCCAAGGGTTTGGAGGATAGAGACATTTAAATTTTTAGAAATTATTCGAAAGTCAATTTTTAAAAGGCAAATATCTCCCGATCTGTAGGAATCTGAGAGACAAAACTTATGTCACTTTGAGGGAACGTATATGTAAACTTCCTGTCAGAGTCACGTCAATGTATGTCCAAGGGTTTGGAGGTTAGATACATTTTAATTTTTCGAGATTATTCGAAAGTCAATTTTTGAAAAGGCAAATATCTCCCGATCTGTAGGAATCTGAGAGACAAAACTTACGTCACTTTGAGGGAACGTATATGTCAACTTCATGTCAGAATCTCGTCAATGTATGTCCAAGGGTTTCGACGATATAGACATTTTAATTTTTCGAGATTATTCGAAAGTCAATTTTTAAAAGGCAAATATCTCCCGATCTGTAGGCATCTGAGAGACAAAACTTATGTCACTTTGAAGGAACGTATATGTCAACTTCATGTCAGAATCTCGTCAATGTATGTCCAACGGTTTGGAGGATAGAGACATTTGAATTTTTCGAGATTATTCAAAGTCAATTTGTGAAAGGCAAATATCTCCAGATCTGTAGGAATCTGAGAGACAAAACTTATGTCACTTTGAGGGAACGCATATGTCAACTTCATGTCAGATTCACGTCAATGTATGTCCAAGAGTTTGGAGGATAGAGACATTTAAAATTTTATAGATTATTCGAAAGTCAATTATTAAAATTCATATATCTCCCGATCTGTAGGAATCTGAGAGACAAAACTTATGTCACTTTGAGGGAACGTATATGTGAACTTGCTGTCAGAGTCACTTCAATGTATGTCCAAGGGTTTGGACGATAGAGACATTTTAATTTTTCGAGATTATTCGAAAGTCAATTTTAAAAGGCAAATATCTCCCGATCTGTAGGCATCTGAGAGACAACCCTTATGTCACTTTGAGGGAACGTATATGTCAACTTCATGTCAGAGTCTCGTCAATGTATGTCCAAGGGTTTGGAGGATAGAGACATTTAAATTTGTAGAGATTATTCGAAAGTCAATTTTTAAAAGGCAAATATCTCCCGATCTGTAGGAATCTCAGAGACAAAACTTATGTCACTTTGAGGGAACGTATATGTCAACTTCTTGTCAGAGTCACTTCAATGTATGTCCATGGGTTTGGAGGATAGAGACATTTAAATTTTTAGAGATTATTCGAAAGTCAATTTTTAATAGGCAAATATCTCCCGATCTGTAGGCATCTGAGAGACAAAACTTATGTCACTTTGAGGGAACGTATATGTCAACTTCATGTCAGAATCTCGTCAATGTATGTCCAGGGTTTGGAGGATAGAGACTTTTTAATTTTTCGAGATTATTCGAAAGTCAATTATTAAAAGGCAAATATCTCCCGATCTGTAGGAATCTGAGAGACAAAACTTATGTCACTTTGAGGGAACGTATATGTTAACTTCATGTCAGAATCTTGTTAATGTATGTCCAAGGGTTTGGACGATAGAGACATTTTAATTTTTCGAGATTATTCGAAAGTCAATTTTTAAAAGGCAAATATCTCCCGATCTGTAGGAATCTGAGAGACAAAACTTATGTCACTTTGATTTAACGTATATGTCAACTTCATGTCAGAATCTCGTCAATGTATGTCCAAGGGTTTGGAGGATAGAGACATTTTAATTTTTCGAGATTATTCGAAAGTCAATTTATGAAAAGGCAAATATCTCCCGATCTGTAGGAATCTGAGAGACAAAACTTATGTCACTTTGAGGGAACGTATATGTAAACTTCCTGTCAGAGTCACGTCAATGTATGTCCAAGGGTTTGGAGGATAGAGACATTTTAATTTTTCGAGATTATTCGAAAGTCAATTTTTAAAAGGCAAATATCTCCCGATCTGTAGGAATCTGAGAGACAAAACTTATGTCACTTTGAGGGAACGTATGTGTCAACTTCATGTCACAGTCATGTCAATGTATGTCCAAGGGTTTGGAGGATAGAGACATTGAAATTTTTAGAGATTATTCGAAAGTCAATTTTTAAAAGGCAAATATCTCCCGATCTGTAGGAATCTGAGAGACAAAACTTATGTCACTTTGAAGGAACGTATATGTAAACTTCCTGTCAGAGGTTCGTAAATGTATGTCCAAGGGTTTGGAGGATAGAGACATTTTAATTTTTCGAGATTATTCGAAAGTCAATTTTAAAAGGCAAATATCTCCCGATCTGTAGGCATCTGAGAGACAACCCTTATATCACTTTGAGGGAACGTATATGTCAACTTCATGTCAGAGTCTCGTCAATGTATGTACAAGGGTTTGGAGGATAGAGACATTTTAATTTTTCGAGATTATTCGAAAGTCAATTTTTAAAAGGCAAATATATCCCGATCTGTAGGAATCTGAGAGACAAAACTTATTTCACTTTGAGGGAACATATATGTCAACTTCCTTTCAGAGTCACGTCAATGTATGACCAAGGGTTTGGAGGATAGAGATATTTAAATTTGTAGAGATTATTCGAAAGTCAATTTTTGAAAAGGCAAATATCTCCCGATCTGTAGGAATCTGAGCGACAAAACTTATGTCACTTTGAGGGAACGTATATGTCAACTTCATGTCACAGTCATGTCAATGTATGTCCAAGGGTTTGGAGGATAGAGACATTGAAATTTTTAGAGATTATTCGAAAGTCAATATTTATAGGCAAATATCTCCCGATCTGTAGGAATTTGAGAGACAAAACTTATGTCACTTTGAGGGAACGTATATGTCAACTTCATGTCAGAATCTCGTCAATGTATGTCCAAGGGTTTCGACGATAGAGACATTTTAATTTTTCGAGATTATTCGAAAGTCAATATTTATAGGCAAATATCTCCCGATCTGTAGGCATCTGAGAGACAAAACGTATGTAACTTTGAAGGAATGTATATGTCAACTTCATGTCAGAATCTCGTCAATGTATGTCCAAGGGTTTGGAGGATAGAGACATTTGAATTTTTCGAGATTATTCGAAAGTCAATTTGTGAAAGGCAAATATCTCCCGATCTGTAGGAATCTTAGAGACAAACCTTTTGTCACTTTGAGGGAACGCATATGTCAACGTCATGTCAAATTCACGTTAATGTATGTCCAAGGGTTTGGAGGATAGAGACATTTAAATTTTTAGAGATTATTCGAAAGTCAATTTTTAAAAGGCAAATATCTCCCGATCTGTAGGAATCTCAGAGACAAAACTTATGTCACTTTGAGGGAACGTATATGTCAACTTGCTGTCAGAGTCACTTCAATGTATGTCCAAGGGTTTGGACGATAGAGACATTTTAATTTTTCGAGATTATTCGAAAGTCAATTTTTAAAAGGCAAATATCTCCCGATCTGTAGGCATCTGACAGACAAACCTTATGTCACTTTGAGGGAACGCATATGTCAACTTCATGTCAGAGTCTCGTCAATGTATGTCCAAGGGTTTGAAGGATAGAGACATTTTAATTTTTCGAGATTATTCGAAAGTCAATTTTTAAAAGGCAAATATCTCCCGATCTGTAGGAATCTGAGAGACAAAACTTATTTGACTTTGAGGGAACATATATGTCAACTTCCTGTCAGAGTCACGTCAATGTACGTCCAAGGGTTTGGAGGATAGAGACATTTAAATTTGTAGAGATTATTTGAAAATCAATTTTTCAAAAGGCAAATATCTCCCGATCTGTAGGAATCTGAGCGACAAAACTTATGTCACCTTGAGGGAACGTATATGTCATTGTCATGTCAGAGTCACGTCGATGTATGCCCAAGGGTTAGGAGGATAGAGACATTAAAATTTTTCGAGATTATTCGAAAGTCAATTTTTAAAAGGCAAATATCTCCCGATCTGTAGGAATCTGAGAGACAAAACTTATGTCACTTTGAGAGAACGTATATGTAAACTTCCTGTCAGAGTCACGTCAATGTATGTCCAAGGGTTTGGAGGATAGAGACATTTTAATTTGTCGAGATTATTCGAAAGTCAATTTTTAAAAGGCAAATATCTCCCGATCTGTAGGAATCTCAGAGACAAAACTTATGTCACTTTGAGGGAACGTATATGTCAACTTCTTGTCAGAGTCACTTCAATGTATGTCCATGGGTTTGGAGGATAGAGACATTTAAATTTTTAGAGATTATTCGAAAGTCAATTATTAAAAGACAAATATCTCCCGATCTGTAGGCATCTGAGAGACAAAACTTATGTCACTTTGAGGGAACGTATATGTTAACGTCATGTCAGAATATCGTCAATGTATGTCCAAGGGTTTGGACAATAGAGACATTTTAATTTTTCGAGATTATTCGAAAGTCAATTTTTAAAAGGCAAATATCTCCCGATCTGTAGGAATCTGAGAGACAAAACTGATGTCACTTTGAAGGAACGTATATGTCAACTTCATGTCAGAATCTCGTCAATGTATGTCCAAGGGTTTGGAGGATAGAGACATTTTAATTTTTCGAGATTATTCGAAAGTCAATTTATGAAAAGGCAAATATCTCCCGATCTGTAGGAATCTGAGAGACAAAACTTATGTTACTTTGAGGGAACGTATATGTCAACTTCATGTCAGAATCTCGTCAATGTATGTCCAAGGGTTTGGACGATAGAGACATTTTAATTTTTCGAGAATATTCGAAAGTCAATTTTTAAAAGGCAAATATCTCCCGATCTGTAGGAATCTGAGAGACAAATCTTATGTCACTTTGAGGGAACGCATATGTCAACTTCTTGTCAGAGTCTCGTCAATGTATGTCCAAGGGTTTCGAGGATAGAGAAATTTTAATTTTTCGAGATTATTCGAAAGTCAATTTTTAAAAGGCAAATATCTCCCGATCTGTATTAATCTGAGAGACAAAACTTATGTCACTTTGAGGGAACGTAAATGTCAACTTCATGTCAGAATCTCGTCAATGTATGTCCAAGGGTTTGGAGGATAGAGACATTTAATTTTTCGAGATTATTCGAAAGTCAATTTTTGAAAAGGCAAATATCTCCCGATCTGTAGGAATCTGAGAGACAAAACTTATGTCACTTTGAGGGAACGTATATGTAAACTTCCTGTCAGAGTCACGTCAATGTATGTCCAAGGGTTTGGAGGATAGAGACATTTTAATTTGTCGAGATTATTCGAAAGCCAATTTTTAAAAGGCAAATATCTCCTGATCTGTAGGAATCTCAGAGACAAAACTTATGTCACTTTGAGGGAACGTATATGTCAACTTCTTGTCAGAGTCACTTCAATGTATGTCCATGGGTTTGGAGGATAGAGACATTTAAATTTTTAGAGATTATTCGAATGTCAATTTTTAAAAGACAAATATCTCCCGATCTGTAGGCATCTGAGAGACAAACCTTATGTCACTTTGAGCGAACGTATATGTCAACTTCTTATCAGAGTCACTTTAATGTATGTCCATGGGTTTGGAGGATAGAGACATTTAAATTTTTAGAGATTATTCGAAAGTCAATTATTAAAAGACAAATATCTCCCGATCTGTAGGCATCTGAGAGACAAAACTTATGTCACTTTGAGGGAACGTATATGTTAACTTCATGTCAGAATCTCGTCAATGTATGTCCAAGGGTTTGGACGATAGAGACATTTTAATTTTTCGAGATTATTCGAAAGTCAATTTTTAAAAGGCAAATATCTCCCGATCTGTAGGAATCTGAGAAACGAAACTTATGTCACTTTGAAGGAACGTATATGTCAACTTCATGTCAGAATCTCGTCAATGTATGTCCAAGGGTTTGGAGGATAGAGACATTTTAATTTTTCGAGATTATTCGAAAGTCAATTTATGAAAAGGCAAATATCTCCCGATCTGTAGGAATCCGAGAGACAAAACTTATGTTACTTTGAGGGAACGTATATGTCAACTTCATGTCAGAATCTCGTCAATGTATGTCCAAGGGTTTGGACGATAGAGACATTTTAATTTTTCGAGAATATTCGAAAGTCAATTTTTAAAAGGCAAATATCTCCCGATCTGTAGGAATCTGAGAGACAAAACTTATGTCACTTTGAGGGAACGTATATGTAAACTTCCTGTCAGAGTCACGTCAATGTATGTCCAAGGGTTTGGAGGATAGAGACATTTTAATTTTTCGAGATTATTCGAAAGTCAATTTTTAAAAGGCAAATATCTCCCGATCTGTGGGAATCTGAGAGACAAAACTTATGTCACTTTGAGGGAACGTATGTGTCAACTTCATGTCACAGTCACGTCAATGTATGTCCAAGGGTTTGGAGGATAGACACATTGAAATTTTTAGAGATTATTCGAAAGTCAATTTTTAAAAGGCAAATATCTCCCGATCTGTAGGCATCTGAGAGACAACCCTTATGTCACTTTGAGGGAACGCATATGTTAACTTCATGTCAGAGTCTCGTCAATGTATGTACAAGGGTTTGGAGGATAGAGACATTTTAATTTTTCGAGATTATTCGAAAGTCAATTTTTAAAAGGCAAATATCTCTCGATCTGTAGGAATCTGAGAGACAAAACTTATTTCACTTTGAGGGAACATATATGTCAACTTCCTTTCAGAGTCACGTGAATGTATGTCCAAGGGTTTGGAGGATAGAGACATTTAAATTTGTAGAGATTATTCGAAAGTCAATTTTTGAAAAGGCAAATATCTCCCGATCTGTAGGAATCTGAGCGACAAAACTTATGTCACCTTGAGGGAACGTGTATGTCATCGTCATGTCAGGGTCACGTCGATGTATGCCCAAGGGTTTGGAGGATAGTGACATTATAATTTCTCGAGATTATTCGAAAGTCAATTTTTAAAAGGCAAATATCTCCCGATCTGTAGGAATCTGAGAGACAAAACTTATTTCACTTTGAGGGAACATATATGTCAACTTCCTTTCAGAGTCACGTCAATGTATGAAAAAGGGTTTGGAGGATAGAGATATTTAAATTTGTAGAGATTATTCGAAAGTCAATTATTGAAAAGGCAAATATCTCCCGATCTGTAGGAATCTGAGCGACAAAACTTATGTCACCTTGAGGGAAAGTATATGTCAACTTCTTGTCAGAGTCACTTCAATGTATGTCCATGGGTTTGGAGGATAGAGACATTTAAATTTTTAGAGATTATTCGAAAGTCAATTTTTAAAAGGCAAATATCTCCCGATCTGTAGGAATCTGAGAGACAAATCTTATGTCACTTTGAGGGAACGTATATGTAAACTTCAAAGTCAGAGTCACTTCAATGTATGTCCATGGGTTTGGAGGATAGAGACATTTAAATTTTTAGAGATTATTCGAATGTCAATTTTTAAAAGACAAATATCTCCCGATCTGTAGGCATCTGAGAGAAAAAACTTATGTCACTTTGAGGGAACGTATATGTCAACTTCTTGTCAGAGTCACTTCAATGTATGTCCATGGGTTTGGAGGATAGAGACATTTAAATTTTTAGAGATTATTCGAAAGTCAATTTTTAAAAGGCAAATATGTCCCGATCTGTAGGAATCTGAGAGACAAATCTTATGTCAATTTGAGGGAACGCATATGTCAACTTCTTGTCAGAGTCTCGTCAATGTATGTCCAAGGGTTTCGAGGATAGAGAAATTTTAATTCTTCGAGATTATTCGAAAGTCAATTTTTAAAAGGCAAATATCTCCCGATCTGTAGGAATCTGAGAGACAAAACGTATGTCACTTTGAGGGAACGTATATGTCAACTTCCTAACAGAGTCACGTCAATGTGTGTCTAAGGGTTTGGAGGATAGAGACATCTTAATTTTTCGAGATTATTCGAAAGTCAATTTTTTAAAAAGGCAAATATCTCCCGATCTGTAGAATATGAGAGACAAAACTTATGTCACTTTGAGGGAACGTATATGTAAACTTCCTGTCAGAGACACGTCGATGTATGTCCAAGGGTTTTGAGGATAGAGACATTTTAATTTTTCGAGATTATTCGAAAGTCAATTTTTCAAAGGCAAATATCTCCCGATCTGTAGGAATCTGAGAGACAAACCTTATGTCACTTTGAGGGAACGTAAATGTCAACTTCATGTCAGAATCTCGTCAATGTATGTCCAAGGGTTTGGACGATAGATACATTTTAATTTTTCGAGATTATTCGAAAGTCAATTTTTAAAAGGCAAATATCTCCCGATCTGTAGGCATCTGAGAGACAAAACTTGTGTCACTTTGAAGGAACGTATATGTCAACTTCATGTCCGGATCTCGTCGATGTATGTCCAAGGGTTTGGAGGATAGAGACATTTAATTTTTCGAGATTATTCGAAAGTCAATTTTTGAAAAGGCAAATATCTCCCGATCTGTAGGAATCTGAGAGACAAAACTTATGTCACTTTGAGGGAACGTATATGTCAACTTCCTATCAGAGTCATGTCAATGTATGTCCAAGGGTTTGGAGGATAGAGACATTTAAATTTTTCGAGATTACTCGAAAGTCACTTTTTAAAAGGCAAATATCTGCCGATCTGTAGGAATCTGAGAGACAAAACTTATGTCACTTTGAGGGAACGTATATATCAACTTCCTGTCAGAGTCACGTCAATGTATGTCCAAGGGTTTGGAGGATAGAGACATTTTAATTTTTCGAGATTATTCGAAAGTCAATTTCTGAAAAGGCAAATATCTCCCGATCTGTAGGAATCTGAGCGACAAAACTTATGTCACTTTGAGGGAACGTATATGTCAACTTCATGTCAGAATCTCGTCAATGTATGTCCAAGGGTTTGGAGGATAGAGACATTTGAATTTTTCGAGATTATTCGAAAGTCAATTTGTGAAAGGCAAATATCTCCCGATCTGTAGGAATCTGAGAGACAAACCTTTTGTCACTTTGAGGGAACGCATATGTCAACGTCATGTCAGATTCACGTCAATGTATGTCCAAGGGTTTGGAGGATAGAAACATTTAAATTTTTATAGATTATTCGAAAGTCAATTTTTAAAATTTAAATATCTCCCGATCTGTAGGAATCTGAGAGACAAAACTTATGTCACTTTGAGGGAACGTTTATGTAAACTTCCTGTCAGAGGTTCGTAAATGTATGTCCTTGGGTTTGGAGGTTAGAGACATTTCAATTTTTCGAGATTATTCGAAAGTCAATTTTTAAAAGGCAAATATCTCCCGATCTGTAGGAATCTCAGAGACAAAACTTATGTCACTTTGAGGGAACGTATATGTCAACTTGCTGTCAGAGTCACTTCAATGTATGTCCAAGGGTTTGGACGATAGAGACATTTTAATTTTTCGAGATTATTCGAAAGTCAATTTTTAAAAGGCAAATATCTCCCGATCTGTAGGCATCTGACAGACAAACCTTATGTCACTTTGAGGGAACGCATATGTCAACTTCATGTCCGAGTCTCGTCAATGTATGTCCAAGGGTTTGAAGGATAGAGACATTTGAATTTTTCGAGATTATTCGAAAGTCAATTTTTAAAAGGCAAATATCTCCCGATCTGTAGGAATCTGAGAGACAAAACTTATTTCACTTTGAGGGAACATATATGTCAACTTCCTGTCAGAGTCACGTCAATGTACGTCCAAGGGTTTCGAGGATAGAGACATTTAAATTTGAAGAGATTATTCGAAAATCAATTTTTCAAAAGGCAAATATCTCCCGATCTGTAGGAATCTGAGCGACAAACCTTATGTCACCTTGAGGGAACGTATATGTCATTGTCATGTCAGAGTCACGTCGATGTATGCCCAAGGGTTAGGAGGATAGAGACATTAAAATTTTTCGAGATTATTCGAAAGTCAATTTTTAAAAGGCAAATATCTCCCGATCTGTAGGAATCTGAGAGACAAAACTTATGTCACTTTGAGGGAACGTATATGTAAACTTCCTGTCAGAGTCACGTCAATGTATATCCAAGGGTTTGGAGGATAGAGACATTTTAATTTGTCGAGATTATTCGAAAGTCAATTTTTAAAAGGCAAATATCTCCCGATCTGTAGGAATCTCAGATACAAAACTTATGTCGCTTTGAGGGAACGTATATGTCAACTTCTTGTCAGAGTCACTTCAATGTATGTCCATGGGTTTGGAGGATAGAGACATTTAAATTTTTAGAGATTATTCGAAAGTCAATTTTTAAAAGACAAATATCTCCCGATCTGTAGGCATCTGAGAGACAAAACTTATGTCACTTTGAGGGAACGTATATGTTAACGTCATGTCAGAATATCGTCAATGTATGTCCAAGGGTTTGGACGATAGAGACATTTTAATTTTTAGAGATTATTCGAAAGTCAATTTTTAAAAGGGAAATATCTCCCGATCTGTAGGAATCTGAGAGACAAAACTTATGTCACTTTGAAGGAACATATATGTCAACTTCCTGACAGAGTCACGTCAATGTGTGCCTAAGGGTTTGGAGGATAGAGACATTTAAATTTGTAGAGATTATTCGAAAGTCAATTTTTAAAAGGCAAATATCTCCCGATCTGTAGGAATCTGAGAGACAAGACGTATGTCACTTTGAGGGAACGTATATGTAAACTTCCTGTCAGAGTCACGTCAATGTATGTAGAAGGGTTTGGAGGATAGAGACATTTTAATTTATCGAGATTATTCGAAAGTCAATTTTTAAAAGGCAAATATCTCCTGATCTGTAGGAATCTGAGAGACAAAACTTATTTCACTTTGAGGGAACATATATGTCAACTTCCTGAAAGAGTCACGTCAATGTGTGTCTAAGGGTTTGGAGGATAGAGACATTTAAATTTGTAGAGATTATTCGAAAGTCAATTTTTTAAAAAGGCAAATATCTCCCGATCTGTAGAATCTGGGAAACAAAACTTATTTCACTTTGAGGGAACGTATATGTAAACTTCCTGTCAGAGACACGTCGATGTATGTCCAAGGTTTTGGAGGATAGAGACATTTTAATTTTTCGAGATTATTCGAAAGTCAATTTTTCAAAGGCAAATATCTCCCGATCTGTAGGAATCTGAGAGACAAAACTTATGTCACTTTGAGGGAACGTAAATGTCAACTTCATGTCAGAATCTCGTCAATGTATGTACAAGGGTTTGGACGATAGATACATTTTAATTTTTCGAGATTATTCGAAAGTCAATTTTTAAAAGGCAAATATCTCCCGATCTGTAGGCATCTGAGAGACAAAACTTGTGTCACTTTGAAGGAATGTATATGTCAACTTCATGTCAGAATCTCGTCAATGTATGTCCAAGAGTTTGGAGGATAGAGACATTTAATTTTTCGAGATTATTCGAAAGTCAATTTTTGAAAAGGCAAATATCTCCCGATCTGTATTAATCTGAGGGACAAAACTTATGTCACTTTGAGGGAACGTATATGTCAACTTCCTATCAGAGTCACGTCAATGTATGTCCAAGGGTTTGGAGGATAGAGACATTTAAATTTTTCGAGATTACTCGAAAGTCACTTTTTAAAAGGCAAATATCTGCCGATCTGTAGGAATCTGAGAGACAAAACTTATGTCACTTTGAGGGAACGTATATGTCAACTTCATGTCAGAGTCACGTCAATGTATGTCCAAGGGTTTAGAGGATAGATATATTTTAATTTTTCGAGATTATTCGAAAGTCAATTTTTAAAGGCAAATATCTCCCGATCTGTAGGCATCTGAGAGACAAAACGTATGTCACTTTGAAGGAACGTATATGTCAACTTCATGTCAGAATCTCGTCAATGTATGTCCAAGGGTTTGGAGGATAGAGACATTTGAATTTTTCGAGATTATTCGAAAGTCAATTTGTGAAAGGCAAATATCTCCCGATCTGTAGGAATCTGAGAGACAAACCTTTTGTCACTTTGAGGGAACGCATATGTCAACGTCATGTCAGATTCACGTCAATGTATGTCCAAGGGTTTGGAGGATAGAGACATTTAAATTTTTATAGATTATTCGAAAGTCAATTTTTAAAATTTAAATATCTCCCGATCTGTAGGAATCTGAGAGACAAAACTTATGTCACTTTGAGGGAACGTATATGTAAACTTCCTGTCAGAGGTTCGTAAATGTATGTCCTTGGGTTTGGAGGATAGAGACATTTCAATTTTTCGAGATTATTCGAAAGTCAATTTTTAAAAGGCAAATATCTCCCGATCTGTAGGAATCTCAGAGACAAAACTTATGTCACTTTGAGGGAACGTATATGTCAACTTGCTGTCAGAGTCACTTCAATGTATGTCCAAGGGTTTGGACGATAGAGACATTTTAATTTTTCGAGATTATTCGAAAGTCAATTATTAAAAGGCAAATATCTCCCGATCTGTAGGCATCTGACAGACAACCCTTATGTCACTTTGAGGGAACGCATATGTCAACTTCATGTCAGAGTCTCGTCAATGTATGTCCAAGGGTTTGAAGGATAGAGACATTTGAATTTTTCGTGATTATTCGAAAGTCAATTTTTAAAAGGCAAATATCTCCCGATCTGTAGGAATCTGAGACAAAACTTATTTCACTTTGAGGGAACATATATGTCAACTTCCTGTCAGAGTCACGTCAATGTACGTCCAAGGGTTTGGAGGATAGAGACATTTAAATTTGTAAAGATTATTCGAAAATCAGTTTTTCAAAAGGCAAATATCTCCCGATCTGTAGGAATCTGAGCGACAAAACTTATGTCACCTTGAGGGAACGTATATGTCATTGTCATGTCAGAGTCACGTCGATGTATGCCCAAGGGTTAGGAGGATAGAGACATTATAATTTTTCGAGATTATTCGAAAATCAATTTTTAAAAGGCAAATATCTCCCTATCTGTAGGAATCTGAAAGACAAAACTTATGTCACTTTGAGGGAACGTATATGTAAACTTCCTGTCAGAGTCACGTCAATGTATGTCCAAGGGTTTGGAGGATAGAGACATTTTAATTTGTCGAGATTATTCGAAAGTCAATTTTTAAAAGACAAATATCTCCCGATCTGTAGGAATCTCAGAGACAAAACTTATGTCACTTTGAGGGAACGTATATGTCAACTTCTTGTCAGAGTGACTTCAATGTATGTCCATGCGTTTGGAGGTTAGAGACATTTAAATTTTTAGAGATTATTCGAAAGTCAATTTTTAAAAGACAAATATCTCCCGATCTGTAGGCATCTGAGAGACAAAACTTATGTCACTTTGAGGGAACGTATATGTCAACTTCATGTCAGAATCTCATCAATGTATGTCCAAGGGTTTGGAGGATAGAGACATTTTAATTTTTCGAGATTATTCGAAAGTCAATTTATGAAAAGGCAAATATCTCCCGATCTGTAGGAATCTGAGAGACAAAACTTATGTCACTTTGAGGTAACGCATATGTCAACTTCATGTCAGAGTGTCGTCAATGTATGTCCAAGGGTTTGGACGATAGAGACATTTTAATTTTTCGAGAATATTCAAAAGTCAATTTTTAAAAGGCAAATATCTCCCGATCTGTAGGAATCTGAGAGACAAATCTTATGTCACTTTGAGGGAACGCATATGTCAACTTCTTGTCAGAGTCTCGTCAATGTATGTCCAAGGGTTTTGAGGATAGGGAAATTTTAATTTTTCGAGATTATTCGAAAATCAATTTTTAAAAGGCAAATATCTCCCGATCTGTAGGAATCTGAGAGACAAAACTTATGTCACTTTGAGGGAACGTATATGTAAACTTCCTATCAGAGTCACGTCAATGTATGTAAAAGGGTTTGGAGGATAGAGACATTTTAATTTTTCGAGATTACTCGAAAGTCACTTTTTAAAAGGCAAATATCTGCCGATCTGTAGGAATCTGAGAGACAAAACTTATGTCACTTTGAGGGAACTTATATATCAACTTCCTGTCAGAGTAACCTCAATGTATGTCCAAGGGTTTGCAGGATAGAGACATTTTAATTCTTCGAGATTATTCGAAAGTCAATTTTTAAAATTCAAATATCTCCCGATCAGTAGGAATCTGAGAGACAAAACTTATGTCACTTTGAGGGAACGTATATGTCAACTTCATGTCAGAATCTCGTCAATGTATGTCCAAGGGTTTCGACGATAGAGACATTTTAATTTTTCGAGATTATTCGAAAGTCAATTTTTAAAGGCAAATATCTCCCGATCTGTAGGCATCTGAGAGACAAAACTTATGTCACTTTGAAGGAACGTATATGTCAACTTCATGTCAGAATCTCGTCAATGTATGTCCAAGGGTTTGGAGGATAGAGTCATTTTAATTTTTCGAGATTATTCGAAAGTCAATTTTTAAAAGGCAAATATCTCCCGATCAGTAAGAATCTCAGAGACAAAACTTATGTCACTTTGAGGGAACTTATATGTGAACTTGCAGTCAGAGTCACTTCAATGTATGTCCAAGGGTTTGGACGATAGAGACATTTTAATTTTTCGAGATTATTCGAAAGTCAATTTTTAAAAGGCAAATATCTCCCGATCTGTAGGAATCTGAGAGACAAAGCTTATGTCACCTTGAGGGAACGTATATGTCATCGTCATGTCAGAGTCACGTCGATGTATGCCCAAGGGTTTGGAGGATAGGGACATTATAATTTCTCGAGATTATTCGAAAGTCAATTTTTAAAAGGCAAATATCTCCCGATCTGTAGGAATCTGAGAGACAAAACTTATGTCACTTTGAGGGAACGTATATGTAAACTTCCTGTCAGAGGTTCGTAAATGTATGTCCAAGGGTTTGGAGGATAGAGACATTTTAATTTTTCGAGATTATTCGAAAGTCAATTTTTAAAAGGCAAATATCTCCCGATCAGTAAGAATCTCAGAGACAAAACTTATGTCACTTTGAGGGAACGTATATGTGAACTTGCTGTCAGAGTCACTTCAATGTATGTCCAAGGGTTTGGACGATAGAGACATTTTAATTTTTCGAGATTATTCGAAAGTCAATTTTTAAAAGGCAAATATCTCCCGATCTGTAGGAATCTGAGAGACAAAACTTATGTCACTTTGAGGGAACGTATATGTCAACTTCATGTCACAGTCACGTAAATGTATGTCCAAGGGTTTGGAGCATAGAGACATTTAAATTTTTCGAGATTATTCGAAAGTCAATTTTTTAAAAAGGCAAATATCTCCCGATCTGTAGAATCTGAGAGACAACCCTTATGTCACTTTGAGGGAACGCATATGTCAACTTCATGTCAGAGTCTCGTCAATGTATGTACAAGGGTTTGGAGGATAGAGACATTTTAATTTTTCGAGATTATTCGAAAGTCAATTTTTAAAAGGCAAATATCTCTCGATCTGTAGGAATCTGAGAGACAAAACTTATTTCACTTTGAGGGAACATATATGTCAACTTCCTTTCAGAGTCACGTCAATGTATGTCCAAGGGTTTGGAGGATAGAGACATTTAAATTTGTAGAGATTATTCGAAAGTCAATTTTTGAAAAGGCAAATATCTCCCGATCTGTAGGAATCTGAGCGACAAAACTTATGTCACCTTGAGGGAACGTGTATGTCATCGTCATGTCAGGGTCACGTCGATGTATGCCCAAGGGTTTGGAGGATAGTGACATTATAATTTCTCGAGATTATTCGAAAGTCAATTTTTAAAAGGCAAATATCTCCCGATCTGTAGCAATCTGAGAGGCAAAACTTATGTCACTTTGAGGGAACGTATATGTAAACTTCCTGTCAGAGTCACGTCAATGTATGTCCAAGGGTTTGGAGGATAGAGACATTTTAATTTGTCGAGATTATTCGAAAGCCATTTTTTAAAAGGCAAATATCTGCTGATCTGTAGGAATCTCAGAGACAAAACTTATGTCACTTTGAGGGAACGTATATGTCAACTTCTTGTCAGAGTCACTTCAATGTATGTCCATGGGTTTGGAGGATAGAGACATTTAAATTTTTAGAGATTATTCGAATGTCAATTTTTAAAAGACAATTATCTCCCGATCTGTAGGCATCTGAGAGACAAAACTTATGTCGCTCTGAGGGAACGTATATGTCAACTTCTTGTCAGAGTCACTTCAATGTATGTCCATGGGTTTGGAGGATAGAGACATTTAAATTTTTAGAGATTATTCGAAAGTCAATTTTTAAAAGACAAATATCTCCCGATCTGTAGGCATCTGAGAGACAAACCTTATGTCACTTTGAGGGAACGTATATGTAAACTTCCTGTCAGAGTCACGTCAATGTATGTCCAAGGGTTTGGAGGATAGAGACATTTTAATTTTTCGAGATTATTCGAAAGTCAATTTTTAAAAGGCAAATATCTCCCGATCTGTAGGAATCTGAGAGACAAAACTTATTTCACTTTGAGGGAACATATATGTCAACTTCCTGACAGAGTCACGTAAATGTATGTCCAAGGGTTTGGAGCATAGAGACATTTAAATTTTTCGAGATTATTCGAAAGTCAATTTTTTAAAAAGGCAAATATCTCCCGATCTGTAGAATCTGAGAGACAAAACTTATGTCACTTTGAGGGAACGTATATGTAAACTTCCTGTCAGAGACACGTCGATGTATGTCCAAGGGTTTGGAGGATAGAGACATTTTAATTTTTCGAGATTATTCGAAAGTGAATTTTTAAAAGGCAAATATCTCCCGATCTGTAGGCATCTGAGAGACAAAACTTGTGTCACTTTGAAGAAACGTATATGTCAACTTCATGTCAGAATCTCGTCAATGTATGTCCAAGGGTTTGGAGGATAGAGACATTTAATTTTTCGAGATTATTCGAAAGTCAATTTTTGAAAAGGCAAATATCTCCCGATCTGTATTAATCTGAGAGACAAAACTTATGTCACTTTGAGGGAACGTATATGTCAACTTCATGTCACAGTCATGTCAATGTATGTCCAAGGGTTTGGAGGATAGAGACATTTTAATTTTTCGAGATTACTCGAAAGTCACTTTTTAAAAGGCAAATATCTGCCGATCTGTAGAAATCTGAGAGACAAAAATTATGTCACGTTGAGGGAACGTATATGTCAACTTCATGTCAGAATCTCGTCAATGTATGTCCAAGGGTTTGGATGATAGAGACATTTGAATTTTTCGAGATTATTCGAAAGTCAATTTTTAAAAGGCATATATCTCCCGATCTGTAGGCATCTGAGAGACAAACCTTATGTCACTTTGAGGGAACGCATATATCAACTTCATGCCAGAGTCTCGTCAATGTATGTCCAAGGTTTTGGAGGATAAAGGCATTTTAATTTTTCGAGATTATTCGAAAGTCAATTTTTGAAAAGGCAAATATCTCCCGATCTGTAGGCATCTGAGAGACAAACCTTATGTCACTTTGAGGGATTGTATATGTCAACTTCCTGTCAGAGTCACGTCAATGTATGTCCAAGGGTTTGGAGGATAGAGACATTTTAATTTTTCGATATTATTCGAAAGTCAATTTTTAAAAGGCAAATATCTCCCGATCTGTAGGAATCTGAGAGACAAAACTTATGCCACTTTGAGGGAACGTCAATGTCAACTTCATGTCAGATTCACGTCAATGTATGTCCAAGGGTTTGGAGGATAGAGACATTTGAATTTTTCGAGATTATTCGAAAGTCAATTTTTAAAAGGCAAATATCTCCCGATCTGTAGGAATCTGAGAGACAACACTTATGTCACTTTGAGGGAAGGTATATGTCATAGACATGTCAGATTGGCGACAATGTAAGTCCAAGGGTTTGGAGGATAGAGACATTTTAATTTTTCGAGGTTATTCGAAAGTCACTTTTTCAAAGGCATATATCTCGCGATGTGTAGGAATCTGAGAGACAAACCTCATATCAGTGTGAGGACACTTGTATGCCAACTTCATGTCAGAGTCACGTCAATGTATGTCCAAGGGTTTGCAGGATAGAGGCATTTTAATTTTTCACGGTTATTCGAAAGTCAATTTTTCAAAGGCATTTATCTCGCGATGTGTACGAATCTGAGAGAAAGAACTCATGTCACTATGGGGTCACGTACATGTCAACTTCATGTCAGAGTCACGACAATGTACGTCCAAGGGTTTGCAGGATAGAGAACTTTTACTTTTTCGCGGGTATTCGAAAGTCAATTTTTCAAAGGCATATATCTTCCAATCTGTAGGAAACTGAGACACAAAACTTCTGCCGTGTCTTCAAACTGTTGGTAACGTATCTGAAACACGCATGTCATTGCTAAATGTACCTCTGACTTTTCTTCACGGTGGTACTGTCTTGTCTCAATCTCGTACGTCTTAGGTAAATGTACTCTTGTCGTGTCTTATGGAATTCATCGGAATAAAGTAAAAATATCACAAAACAACGCACTTGCATACAGCACACCAGCTCAAGGAACACAATACATCATCATACAGTAGCGTATGACACAATAAATTGCCATTTGAAATATTATAAATTCTGTGTGATGTGTGACTAATTTTTGTCTTAACAAACAAAATACGAGCTACAAAACATGCATGATGTGGGTGGGTGCGTGTTTGGGTTAATCTTCGTATGTATACATAGATTGGTAAATACATGAACGGATGGATAGATATGTAGATGGGTAAATAGATAAATAGGCAGACACATAGACAGGAGACAGAGAAACAGATACACAGAGAGAGAGAGATAGAGATATTCAGATAGATAGAATAGATAGGTTATATAGGTAGAGAAACCGAGATATCTAAAGCCGGCCTGATAATCTTTTATACTCGTACTATTCTGTGGCCTGAGTGAACAACCGTCTGTCATCAAATGTTATATGAGTAAGGATCGCTTTTCACTACATCCTCGATGTTAATTCTGAAAATACCTAAACCCCATCTCTAATGAGTATTTGTATTCATAACATATTAATAATATAATTGGCTTCTTTCTCTAACTAACGAAAGTAAAATATTTAATCCAAGAATGTATTCCACACATACTCAAGTGTAACCACTCATGTAGCCAAAAATCTATTATGTCATATGAAAAAAGTAACGCAGTCCTAATACACGCCATGTGGGACGCTTGGCTGGAGAGGCAGTTATTAAGTACAAATTTATTTCTGCAGTAATTTTTAACTAAATTATGATATCAATCTTATACCGCATTGAATCAAAGAAGCTACTCAGGCACCTAGTCTACAAATTATGTCTACCGATGTTCATTCCCATGTTCACAGCAGCTGTTACTAGACACTATATTATCTTCACATCAAATTTTATGTCTTCCCTTCGGGGTTTTTTTCATACCCAAAATCCGTATTCACTTGTAATTTCTAAGTCATCCCCGATTTTTACCACGATTAATACTTTATTTCTGGATCCTCTGCAAATCCGCGGTTCAACTACCGACAGCGACACAATCAAGTTCGGTCCAATTCAATAATATACACAGAAGATACCGTGAATTTTTCCTTCGGGTAAAACCGGCTGGAACGTGATGCTGTCCACGTATCTCCATCTAGCTAGCTGTTAAAGATACACGTACCTAAACCTTCAATAACCCATACGCCTTCATGCCGTAGTGCGTAATTAAACACGGGCGCAACTTATCTTTAAAAAGAAATTAGTCTAACACGTGTAAGTAATAAGATGAGAAAGAACGAGAAGATGAAGATTTGCAATTAGTTTTCCTTCAAGGATGGAAATAAGGACTTCATTAGATAAAACCTCTCAACTACGGGATACTGGCAAAAACTAAGCTACAAACTACTACGACTACTGCAACATTGAAGAGATAAATTTCACCCACCAGCGATGAACTGGAGGTTTCTCAGATGACGTCGTCGCTGGACATGGCAATCGTCCGTTGTTTTTCGTGTCGTCTGCTACAAGTTCACTCACGTTTCAGAGCTACGCGCTGCCTCCATTCACAAAGCAATGAGCAATTTTAGTTGACTTCTTTTTTTGGGGGGGGGGGGAGGCTCTCTATGATTTCTGTATTATTTGATTTATATATAATATGAGCGACGTTCTTTGCAAATGACTTGACAATGCGAGCTTTCATAACTCTGAAAGAACAAGGGAATTAATAGAAAGTGTCGGATGCAAAGTTGTATTTTTGCCGTCATACTCGCTAGATTTAAATCCAATTGAGAACTTTTGGTTTGCCATCAATGCACACTTTAATTTGCTAGTACGCTACTATATAATTAATAATTATAATGTAACAAGTCATGGAAATTTTAGCTGCTGTTAAAATCTGATCTCATTGAAAGTCAACTCATATGCGAAAATTTAAAGACGAAATAGTGACATAAGTCGTTCTTCTACCTGTTATAAAGGGATATGGAAACAGAGGTATACAAGCAAGTGTTACAGTTTTCGATGTTTCTACAATCGGAAAAAATAAAAGTACAAGTTATTTATTTATTTATTTATTAATTAATATCTTGAACATAAAACAATCTGAAAACTTCATTTAAAATCTCAGTGGCGGGCGTTTCACTTATTTCGGCTTCAAAAAGCCTGTATTATTTTATTCACACTTTATTTGCATGTGATTTCGTTGTCCACTACGTCTCGTCTCTAATTTCAGTGTGAATCTCCCATCAATCCACACTTTAATGTCCTAGTACCGATGCCTACGATATTATAAAATTTCAATCATTTCTCAATTACTTTCACTGAATGAACTTTGTCTACGTCAGAGGTGGTCAAATTTGGACTGTACGTCTGTCCTGCAATATGATTGTAATCCAAGGGCAAAGCTATGTAAATAAACAACGATAATGTAGTTTTCAGCCCCATGAAATTTTCCAAATTTAAAATCTTCCCCGCTTTATAGTTTGTGTTAGCAGACGCTTAAGTCACCTCAAAATTACTTAACTTGAAAAGCTAGCCGTTACTCAGATCATCAAAACAGAAAATCCCCACTTTTTAAAATCCTCAATATCTTCTATATATGCTTTAGCAAAGCCCACCACTGCAACTTAACGCATGGTCTGTGACCTCACACCCTCAACATTTCTAATATTGTGGGCAAACTAACTGCGTCTTTGCTGGATTCCGCTGATATTCCGTTGCAGCGCAGCGGCTGGACTGCAGGGTCGATGATGTTGTTAGTGGTTAAGAATGCATGCAGCTACAACTCGACACTAGCCCGTCTATCCTCTGAGGGTAGGAAGAAGGCGAAAAAGAAGAAAAGAAAGAAGAAGAAGAGTAAATAGAAAGAATCTGAATTCATTTTGCTCAAGAGATGGAAACAGCAAAACATTAATTGGAGACTCAAAATTAAGGAACATTGGAAGGAGTTTAACCCCTGCACCCCAGGCGTTAGTCGTGTGTTAATTTAAAATTAAAGTAATTCGTTTCACTCGCCAGCAAAGATGGTAGAAACGAAATATGCCGGAGAGATGACCGCCGACACTGGAAACACGACAAGAGTGCAGCGTCCGGGTTCCCCGGAGCGTGTAGACGCAACCGCACGGGTGAAAATGCCATGAAGATCCTCCTCTGAGTTTCGGAACCACGAAGATTCACTTGCCTTTCCCCTGAAACGAGACAGAATGTCCCATATAATGACAAGAATTTATATGTAGGGTCTGAAGCTCCATATTATTTAACAGTTTATTAACATTAATTACGATGATAGCAAACCAAATTTAAACATAACAGTGTGTTGTTCATTAATATTTACAACTTTTATTTATCAGACTAGAAGACAAAAGATTCTAAATTCATGGTCAACGTTATTTTGATTAGAACATACAAACAGCTTGGTTGAAAGTTATCTCCTAAACACAACACACTCTTTTCTGAAATGCTAGACTAATTATAGAAAAAGCACTCATTAAAAGCAGCTTGGGGGGGGCGGGGGGATGCGGGTATTATCTGTCCCGACACTACGCCTCGGCCTCGCAAGATAGAAATCTGTGCCTTACATCTTCAATCTGCGCGTAAATTGTTATCTCCTGTTCTCACTGTGGTGATTGTGATGATTAAGTTTGCCGACGTTTAGGAAGTGATATTGCTACCTCCATCATAACAGCGATGATGGTGGGCCCTTGTGATGACGCAATATCACAAAAGACATTCATAAAACATTCTTCGGTTATGATTATTTGCTCCCAAGTGATTTTGGACCTTACGGGATAAAATTTATAAATAACCGTTGCCATGGTAACGCTGCTAAGAGATGTTGGGTCTAATCGGATAATTATTATGATTATTATTGTTTACTACTTTACATTTTTGCCGTCATTCTTAGCGGGCAATTTATTAGTCTTAAAAGTTTGTCCGTTACACCCCATAAAATGGCAGGATTCTTCTAAGAGATGAACTTGAAATTACATTGAATAAAGCAATAGCTGTCTACATTTAATGTGTCTTAAAATATGCTTCAGAATACTAAAAATCACGAGAAAGATCTCTAACGATTGTCTGTCGACGGGGAGAGATTCGAACCCGAAACCTATCGAGTAGGACAACTCAATATTTTTCTTGTATGTTTACTTAGCCAACTCTCCTGATCTGTGGAACTAACCCTGACCGATCATTAAACTGACTACGTGCGCGATGAGGGACCATACATCAAAGGAAGACAGTGATTTCTATCTACACCAAGACATTCCAACAGCACCAGGTTCTAGCCAGTGTGCTCAACGGTTAAACGGGTACGGGGTTACTGCGACCTGCTGTAAACATCTGACCAGTAGCGAAGTATTACGGAACAGAGAATGACGTTCACACGTTCATAATCCCATGCTCTGGCAAAACAGATATGGGTGTAATTTTTCAATATTCGATTTAAAAGAAATTGGATAATAATCATTTTATGCGGAAAAGTTTACAAAGATATGAGAGACTTAAACAAGGAACAGAAATGTGATTAGTCCGTGAAACATTAAACAAGAATAATCTCTTTTAAAATTGACATATTGCAGAGGATATAGAGTCTGGATGTAATGACTCATACGACCCGGATTTAAAGAAGTCAGATATTATTCCTTCAAGTATCATGTGGAGTAACAAATATTTCCGAGGAATATATTTCTTCCATCCTCAGGGCTAAAGATTGGTGAGCATTAATGTTACATTCTACAACATTAGGTGTAACTGGGAGGATAATATTAAAATTGTTCTTACGGAAGTACTTTTCAAGGTTGCGAAATGGATTAATATAGCTCAGGAAAGACACCAGTGACGGGATTTTGTGAACACTACGCTGAACTTTCCATTCAAGGCGGATAATTTGACTGGCTGAGCCTATTGTTAGCTTCTAACTCCCACCTCAGAAATTCGCAAGACTACCTTTGATGGTCATATCGATGGCAAAGCATGTAAAATTTAAAAAAGAAAGTAGTATGGCATCTGGTGTCAGTTCAATAAAATAAATTCTTTCTAAAATAATTAATAATGCCATACACGCATACGATAAAAATAGAAATTAAAGTCTCACTGATTATTACAGAAATTTGGACATATAATAATAATAATATTTGCTTTAAAGGGTTATTTTGATCTGGGACCATGCACAGCTACTGTATAACTCACAGTCGAACGCACGTATATGTACGATGGTGTCCGACGCTACCAGAAGCTTGCTGGAATATCGGCTGGATACCGGCCTTGCGATACGACCTTAAGGTCAAAACGTGCCCCCCATTTCCAAACAACCATTCGCAGTCAATACTCTTCGTTTCTAACACCTACTAC
>NW_028259355.1:0-33377 GCF_977971745.1 Zootermopsis nevadensis | reverse complement strand
CTGTGAAACACAAACATAAGGAGAAACAAAAAAGCTGTACATATAACAGAATTATGATGCCAGTTCAATAAGTTCCAATAATAAAGTTACTGCAGCAATCGTGGGCACTGAAATGAGAAACTAGTAATTTCTTATATGAAGAAGCATCACTGGGAAACATGTAATGTGCTGCATATGACACATGCTTCACAAGTATGTCCGCTAGACAGTGCCGAAGTACAATGTGGTTAATTTTTATGTCAGTCAGGAATTTTTGTAGTCAGCAGTCAAAATGTCAACATCAGAACTTATGTAAATAAAGAACAACAAACAGTTGTTGCTGGTTCTTAATTGTAGTGAAAATAATGTTAATAAATTGAAAAATTGGTATAAATTTACACAGTTCTTTGTGTGATACATTCCTAAGAAACATGAATGTTTTGTTATAAAGATTTATAAACTTAATGACATGACTGGCTACACATGTGACATTGAAAAATCTCACTATGAGAGTAGCAATAAACTTTAAGAGGAAAATTTTTTCTCTTCTATGGACTTATGCGGTATCAACTGTCAGTCAGAATCATACGATAATGACAGGGGAACTTTGGTAATTAGACACTAAAACTGAACTGGAGGTGTCTCAACAGCAGTGATATCGAAAGGCTACCAAGATGTGAGCTTACTAATCCAAGTACATGAAAACAAATTAATATGTTTTGTTAATGGAAATACGTCGCAAACAGCCTGAATAAAATTTATATAGACTCCAATCTATTTTCTGCTTTTGTCTTACTATTCAGTTATAAAATTCACAGCTATAATAATTAATTTATAAGGGTCTTGGATAGAAATCACCAACATTCTTCTCTCTGTAATACAGCCTCTTCCTTCAGAAACAGAAACTTGTTCAGCTGATCATAAATTTGATTATTCTTATGAGTTAAATACTCATCACTGTGATCACAAAATCCTGTTATTTATTCTGAGTCACTTCAAAGCAGAAGTCATGTATAATGTCATGAAGTTTATATAAATTGCATGAAATGACATGTTCGAAATTGTTCTTACTTTACGTCCTCCACACAAGGGAAAGATAACACACATAAATTCAACAAACGCTCAAATAACAAAACATTAACTTGCACGTCCTCGCAATATATGACAGAAGAAATGCAGTGGACACACAACAGTTACGCCATTATCTCGTACGCAGGGATGGCAACATCTGAAAAGCAGCGAACACATCCCGCCATCGCGGGAGAATGAGGGATATACAATTATCATTCTTTGCGTACTGTAACAAACTCTGCTGCCATCTACCGACTACGGATCTGAAGTAGATCTACGTCGAAGCACGCTCCATTGCACTGCCGTTTGAAATGCTACCTGCAATACCTCACATATTGTAATATAGCTGTGTGTTGGTTGTCTTAATAACCTTCCACATTAGCCATTAAACCCCAATATTATGATGCTCAAACCTTATTACACAAGTCTTATAGCATCAAATATTCATGGCAAATGACTATTAACTTACAAAACACAGAAATACACACAGTAAGAAAACAAATTCAAGAAGTCAAAAAATAAAAAAAATGCTTGAAATTGTCAAAAAAGCGCACAAAACCAAAAAAATCGAAAAATTTCACTTTAAAAATTTTTTCCCTAATTTTCAAATTTTTTTTTTTTGGTTTTTACGCTTTTACTGACGTGAAAACCTCACATCTTAAAGCATGTGTCAGCTCAGAGGTTTTAAAGATGGCAAAACAAACTGTAAGGCAGGTCACACACATAGAGAAAATAAATCAATATCAATGTTATCCAATTTTAAATTGTCTGTTGCAATGGTTTCCGATCAGTAAATTATAACTAACACCTCCTAGGTCCATGCATGGCTTGTTCATTCAAAATGCTGTCACTCTGAACTGATATTCATCACTTTCCTTCAGATCATACAAAGAATTAGTGTTACACAGTTCAACCAATCAGATACATACCAAAACTAACACATAATGCTCCTCAATTACCGTATATACCAAAATTCTATAGTCGTAAGTAACTACTTGTCAAAATCAGCTATTAATATTAAAATGAGTTTAAAAACATTACAAATCAATACTAAAGTACTCCAGGTGTTGGGCAATCCCCCATTCAGCCTGGACCTGTCACTGTATGACTTTCAAGGAGTTCTCTGCAGAGGGAATTAATGGGACGCACGACTCCATACACTTACGAACACTTTAACAGCCATTACTAACCCCGATCAATCCCCAAACAGGCTTCCTTCAAAAAGCCTGTAACTATTTATATTTCCCACCAGTAACACTTTATTGTAATGTCTCAAAATAGATTTCATCTCACTCCACTTTTCAAATTATAACTACGTGCGTTGTAAATTCTTACCTAATACATTGACTTGGAAAGATCCTTCATCCAGACCAGAGCTGTTCCGTAACATTGTATGTTCTTTCATCTGTCTTGAGTGGCTTATTTTCCACAGACCATATTACTTCTGGTGGAGGTTCACTAATAAAATCGATGTCAACGTGAAAGATCTGGCCTGCTTTGATGCGGATATCATTCAGAGGTGTCTTGATTTTAGGGGGATGTCAGTTTCATAAGTAATATTATTGACAAACGAATATTTCTCAGTGTTTAATAAGTACAGAAATACTTACGGTATCTTGCTTCAGCAATCGCAGTATCAGATGACTCGCTAGGTTCACTCTGGCCAGCTGAATTTGTTGCAATGACACGGAACGGTACAGTACCCTGAATGGTAAGTAAAATTTCTTGTTTATTTTGGTGCAGTATGTGACAAAATACACCAAAGTAAATTAGAGAAGTATAGAACTTGTACAAAAATATCATTAAAATCTGTAACTCACAAAAGAAGTAACTGTACTGATTATCTCAGAATGAAAAAATGAGTCATAGATACAGCCAAAATAAGAGATGTCAACTACGGCATCAGACTGCTTCTGTTTCATTTTTGTGAAAATAATGGACAATAACTTGTAAGATATCAATTTGTCAATTATATTATCAATATGAACAAAGTATTCACAACTTTTAATTTATTAAATTATTTTAAGATGCTGGAAGTCATCCCTCCAGCGCTCGCGTACACCTTTGGAACGTCCCGACTCGCGTGTGAGCGCCGCGCCGCAACCCATCAATTGAGCAAATACTTAATCAGACTATTACTGACTTTTAATTTATTTAAGGAGTTACGATTAAGAGACTAATAAAATGTTAAAACATTGTATAAAAGTCCAATTGAAGCTTCGATTTCATCGATTGAAGTTTCTAAGCAGTCTCTTTGCCTAGAATAATTCTCTCTAATTTTATCCAGTGTTTTATTTGTGAATTTTGTGATATCGCCCAATAAATTATCTGGAAAAATAGCTGCCAGAACTCGATCTCGGTTTTTAAGTTTTTTGCGCATCCCTTGCCCCGAGGAAAGTGAGAGATAATGTGCCTTTTTACTTCTTCATAGGGGAAATTTTAGAAATTTATTCATTTTATCTTTGCCAAGATAAACATCACTTATCCCTAAGTTGGAATCTTCATCTAAACTTTCAGCCGAGTTTTCTGATTGACTATCGTGATTCTCCTCTTGTGGTTCCTCATCAGAATCCTGACTATCATCGAATTCACAATCTATAATTTCTCCTGCACTCACTTGTTCTAATAACCACTTCAACTAAACATTTGGATCAGAAGATTTTATTTTAGAAGACATTACTGGTAAACGTGACCAATAGAGACGAAATTAACCCAAACTTAAAAACAATTCACTTTAGAACACAAACACTCGCGTGTGAGCGGGCCGCCGCACTATCAGAATTCTAAAAGTAAACTGAAAAAAGCGGGTCTATAGTCGTAGCTAGAAATATTTCCTTTGAAATTCCCATTTAAGGGGGTTTCCTCTTAACATAGATAAAGCGACAGGAGAGAAAACAATTCCTAGAAAGAGTGTATCAGACTTCTACTGAAAATGCGGCGCTGCGCTCACAACGCGAGTCCTGGAGGGTTAATAACTGTATCTTGAAGAGAAAGGAATATCATCAATATGACAATTTGGTATTTTTAACTTACACTGGATTGTTAAGCATTCACCCAGTATGGACTTCCTTTTTCCTTCTTCTGAATAATACAGCCAGTAATGGGAGAACCACTATCTCATTTACGTCTACACGGTCCATGATAAGTGGCTTTCCAGGAGCATCTGGTCCGTCTAATATAGTAAATAAATTTATAAAGAAACAGATAAATTATAATCGTTTTAACACAGCACACTATGGAGAATTTAAATTACATACTGAATATTCTGCTCCTGTAATTACAATATTTCTATCAGTGTTAGTAACATTTGTAGTTTTAGCTGTTCTTAATGATGTCAGTGAAGTGCCTTCAAATTTTAATTTTGTTGAAATATTTTAAGTTTTAAACACAGACCCATTTAATGGAATAATGAAACAGAAACTTTCACTAACTTTTGTGCGTGTATGAGTGTGTCTCTCTCTCTCTCCCTCTCTCCCAGTAGTATGCATGGATATGTCATACTGTCACATTTGTATTATAAAGAAAACAAAAGTGGAACATAACAAAGATATCCTTTAGTTCATTATTTCTTTGAAAAAATATGACGGAAATAAATTAAAATTAAGAAACTGTACAAATAGCAAAATACTGCTAATCAACCAATGTAATATCAGATTACTTGTTTCTCTTTTTCTATAAAAGAAAACACTACTTATAAACATTAAGATTTGAAGAGAACAGAAGTAAATTATATGGACTAGACAAATATATTTGATTATTATTTTATTTTCACAGAATCGTATGTGATTACATACCAAATTCATTCTTCGCAATGATGCTCTTTGCTGTCTCAAGAGGATCAGACTCTCCTATGCTATTGACAGCCTTTACTCGGAAGAGGTACTCCTTCCGATGTATTAGTCTTGTTACGTCATGAGATAGACCTGAAGCCATGCCTGCATCTGCCCATGTGCCCCTTGACACATCCATTTTCTCCACAATGTAATGCAGAATGGGACTTCCACAATCAACCAAGTCGTACCTTACACGTAAGGCGAGCGCCCTCCTTTGTTATATTGCTAACCACTAGAGGACCTTCAGGTGGAGATGGTCGATCTGTAAACATAATATAACTTTATGATTAAGAACATTTAGATTCATGGTATATTAATTTCATTTAAAAGAAATATTCAACACCTTACTTAAGTATAAGACTAGAATATTTATTTTTGACTGAATGCTTAATTCTTCACATCCATATCTCATTCCTAGGCTTGCTTCCAAAAACAAATAATTGGGTATACGTAGCCAAATAACTTCAAAAGCAAATAATTACTACTCTTAATTTAATATGGTATGAAAGTTGTCATTTTATTTCACTTATGTAACTAGTGCTTTAATTTCATAACAACAAACTGCGGCTATGTAAATTCTACACTACAACCACTGTGATTCAGTACAGGACACGAATGACAGACACTGACATTTACTTTTGTATCCAAAACACTTCACTTCAGAGAACTGCCTAAATGTAAAGTAAGCTTCCACATGAACAAGTATCCCTAATTCTACAAGCATAAGGGCAAATACACTTACATATACCACGTATCAACAAAAGTAATTTTAATGTTGATCCTGCTTTCTTGGTACTGGTACAAAAAGCAAGACCACTATTAATAACGAATCACCATGAAAACTTAGAAATATTTTAAAGTCATAATACACTACTTCCCCGTCTTTATTTCGGTTATCAGACTGACTGGCCTAAGTACACATGTGGGTTTTGAAATCACACTCACCTTGCACAGTGACACTGGCAGAAGCTGAGGACTCCCCAGTGTGAGAGTGTAGCGCCCAGTATCATTAACGAGCTGAAAACAAAATCTCAAACACAGTCTGATTGGCAAATGTCTGAATATCAGCTCGTACTTCAGGTTCAAAAGGCTTGCCATTTACGGAGCATTTGTCTTTAGGTCTTGGTGAAGCTCCAATTGGGATGGTGTAATTAATCTTCTGACCAGCTTTTACTACCATATCTTGTAGCAAAGTCTTATCAAACCATGGTGCCTCTGAAAAATAAATAAAGATTTCTTTGTGGAGATTGAATTTATGTTACATAATTGTAGTAGTGTTTTGGGACATAAGTATCCCCATTATAAGGGAAGAGAAGGAAAAGGTAAAGAATATGAGGTTTTCACAGCGGTAAACATAAGGTCTGTTATACCAGGTTATAATGCCATGTAGCCTTGTAGGACACAAGTGATATTAGACTGAAGATGGATGCGATGTGTTCCTCCAAATGTTGGTAACCACTTAAAATAACTATATAGCTTCATGGCCAAGAAAACCATGATTTTCAGAGAGGGAAAAAATTTAAATGATAAATTTTCAGAAGTACCACTAGTCACACAACACAACACAGGAAGAATAGGCCATTTTCTTCTTAGACAGGCACGCCAACCTGACAAACTGGAAAGGAACCCACGTGTTGTGGACGATACAGAAGTATATAAAATTCACAAGAAATTATAAATACATCCAGACAATTGCTTGCTACATCCATCAATAACGAAATGCATCGTGAAGCACTTGCCAATCGATTTCATAACCACATATCTCGGAAAATGTAACCTATCCATTTGCGTAAAATTAGCCAAGGCTCTGAGATGTAGATGTAATTATAAGGATTTCATTATGAAGTAAAAATTCTGTGGGTATGAATTAGTATCATATACTGAAATTATTAAGAGAAGACCTCTAAGGGACTTTCATGTACATGGCATGCTGTTTAGTCATGAGCTCGTAAACAGGATATTCCACTGTCCACCACTCGCACGGGAGAGAAGCCGTTAGAATGTAATGAGTGTGGTCACAAGTTTGCTAAAAGTTTAAAGTTACATATGTGATGACATGTAAACATTCCTTCAGAACAAGTATAAAAGTGGATAGAAAAGTTTTTTCTGTACAAAATAAAGTTATGAAAATTAAAACTAAAGGTTTATATTGTTGGGAAGGCTCCCATCTTACACGAAAACACATATACAAATTAGTGATGAATCAATGCTTTTTTTTTTGTTATCCCAATGCCACTGAAAGTAGATATGTGACTGGTAGGTAATGCATAAGGAACAGCCTATTATATCACCTTTAAGTCAAGCATTTAAAGGATCCTCATTGCAGTTCTGTATGTCAGTAAGAACATGCTGCATTAGGCTAGGCTAGCTTTGGTTAGCTGGTTCCACTTTGTTATCTTATTATCTTTATGCCAATGAAATATGTGTTACTATTTAGGGCTAAAGTTGCTGCCTTAGAGGCTTTTCAAAATAACACATTTTTGCTTGCAAAACTTATGTGGTTAGTACATTTTATATACACAAAGATATTCAACCAAAACATTTTATGTGTTTATTTTGATACTAGATTAATTGCAATAAAAATGTGTATATACAGTATTTTGTGTACAGACACATGTCCAGTAAGGTCTTATAAATTAATTGATATTAAGAGAATCAAGATTTTGGAAAGGAGTACACTTTACAATATACTGACTTTCTGAACTTCATTGATAATATGTTACAAGACACACCTGAAGATGTAGAATGCAAATTAACAAAATTGAATTCTACAAATTATGAGCTGGGTATCCTAGCAATTTAGGTAACAAGAAGATATTTCAAGGAGTTGCTGATATCCTGGATGATGATATAAAAATAACAGAATTCCTTCATGTTTTGTCACACAACACTCCACATTATTCAAAAAATATATCGGAATGTTGTACAACATTGGTTCTAACAGCTGCTGCAAAGTCACAAAGTGCAATCTCTGGTGGACATCTTGAACCCCGTGCTATTTCCTTTATGAAGGCCGTAGCCTTTTGACAGGACTTCTCTGTACATGTGCGTACGTACCACAACGCTGCATAGCTCATTATGTATTTTTATCTGATGATATAAACGCATAGAAAATAAGCTATTTTCCAAACACTGACTTGCCACATTGTAGCAAAAATCTCACGGGTAATATTTACAACATAAACAAAGTCTTTGAAGTTTAAATTATTCACTCCATCACTTCTCCACTACTTGGTATTTCAACCAGTATGCACACGAGAAAGATGACTTTTAAGATTGACAAGTTCTGTGAAGCTTCATTCACATACAACACAACCATATGGTTTCACCCCGTGTGGATACCATAACGCCTTCTCAGTTTTTCTCGCACTGGAAACTACTTATTGCATACATCACAATTATACGGTTTCTTCCCCTGTGTGTATGCGTTTGTGCGCGTTGAGATGTCCGCCCTGAGAAAAACTTCTATTATATACTTCACAAGTGTAAGGCTTTTTACCTGTATGGATAAAACCGTGTATCACAAGATTTTCTTTCTGTGAGAAATGTTTATTGCATACTTATGAGTGCGATAATGTTTCTTCAAATCATCATTCCTTGAAAAGTTCTTGTTGCAAACATCGCATTATCACATTTGTACTGTTTCATTTCCATGTGTGTTGTACGATGCACTGAGTGAGAACTTTGCATTGCATTCAAAGGCTTCTCACCAGTGTGCATACGGTAATGATTTTTGAGAGGTTTGTACCACTGGTGTTACCGATCAGGCATTCGCGTTTAGTGGGCTTTGGCTGTGACGTCACAACTTGGCGGCTACGTTTCGTGAGAAAGGGTACTTTAGAATGTCTGCAGGTAGGCCAATAACCGGCGGGCAAGAATGGTTTTAATTGGAGAGTGGGGCGGAGACCTCGAAACTGTTTTCATGTGCTGTGGTATGTTGGAAAGCTTGAGGTATGCGGCATATCATAATTCAAATACATGACAAAAATGGTCACAAAACAGTTCGTAATCTTTGTAGCTGCATATCTTATGCAAAAAGGTATTTCAGGTTTGCTAATTTTTGTTGCCTTCAGGTTTGTTACGTGAACTCAAATGTAGATGGTTTCTCATCAGAAATGTTTTATTGGTATAGAGCTTATAAACTACTGGAGTAGAAACAGTGTTGTAAGTTGCATGAGTTAAATAGCATACTTCTTATCTATATACTATCTAACTAACTCACTGGTAGCAGAACTTGCAGGTCCAACACCAACAACACTAAAGCCTGCCAGCAGACATGATCCTTACTTTCATGTAAACAACTTATATCTTAATTGTCATATTTTTAATGGGAATTGTACCTTCCTCTGGAATTAGAATAAGAAATATGATTTTTTTTGGCTTATTATGAGTTCCCTTGTGTAAAAACAATTTTGTTTTTTTACAGTTGCATGTACTGGACAGACTGGGGAGATATTTGAAAGGCTGGAATGGATGGCTCACACCAATGATTCACTGGGCTGGCCAAATGCTCTGACCATCTCATATGAAGCAAATGAACTATTTTGGGCAGATGCAAGGGAAGATTATATCGCAGTCTCAGATTTATAAGGCATGAACAGGAAGCAGAGGTAACAACTGTTGCATTGTATATATATTAGTGATTCTACTAAGGTTTGTGGGAGTCGTTGATTTATGGTAGGAATGTTATGGCTGGATATTGTCCTGATGTACACCATGTTTAGTTAATTTGGTATCTTATAGCTTCCTCCAATGAATATGTGTTTCTCCCTCATCATCTTTCACAAATTTATGGAACTAGGATTTATTTTTTCCTTATTAAAATATAAAGGCAATTCCAATGCACAAAAGTTCAATAACATGAATTCATTCTATACTCTCGTCTGCACGATTACTGTGAATTTTGTTCTGGCATGTAGCAAACAGTGAAATTAAATTTTTTCTGTATTCTTTTCAGTTTGACTGTAACAAAAATTGGATTCAGACTTACTTAGAAAGTTGATTTTTATCATGAATTTATTCTGGAGAAGCTTATTGTTGTTGTTGTTGTTGTTGTAAAGTCAACATAAGAGTGAGTATGATCTTCACAGACCAGTTGCAATCCTCAAAGTATATTAGGAAGTTTTTATTACATTGAAACCTGTGGTATTTTGATATTAAACAATTAAAAATCATGTATAGTTCAAAGTGTATTGTACTCTCAGTTGCTTCTTTGTTCTGTTTTTGTGTTCCTAAGTTGTGTGCCTGCTGTATTTTTATTGTACTATGACTCGTTCCACATATGGGTGATTTAGATAAGTTGAATGCGTGTTATCTGTGTGACAGACGTCGTTATGGATAATGCACGTGAGTCTTAGTATCGCTGTTGGTGCATCATTTTAATGTATACTTTATAATATGATTTGTTTCTATCTAATAACATTTCTTGTCTCTCTGTTATGAAGATGTAATACATATATGATAAGTTCAGTTTACTAATAGTTTTGACAGTAAAATTAAAGATGGAGTTATTTATATTTAGTCGGATCTTAAGAATATAGACTTCATGCTTGACCGTTTTAAGACATTTTGACTTTATGTGGATTATCTGGCTTTGGCACTACAGATTAATAATGTTATTCTTGACGGATGCATTCCTGGCAGTGTTACTATTGGAAACATGTGGACAATGTGAGAGAAATAGTGCAGCTGGGTTGAAGAAAATGAAAATCGGTTTCTGCGTTACAGCACGGGAAATCGTATGATTTCTCATTGGCTGACATTTGGCTTGGTTAAGTTTACTCAAATGCAGACTACATTTTTCTACATACATAACCTTAAGAAATTGATGGTTCCAATGATTTTGTTCACTATAATGTACTTCTTGTTATAAGTTGTACTTGTTCTCTGCCACTTTCTTTGTGAGAGCAAGGAAAACCACAGAAAATATCCTTCATCATGGCTGGTATCCATCTTAGATTTGAAGTGGTACATTCCATCTGAATTGTAATAGGAATTTTTGTAATATCAGTTTTTATTCCTGTGGAAATGACGTGTGCATTTTAGTATGCCACAGTTATTATGCCAAATCTTTGTTAATAGAGAATGGAAATGTGATGGAGACACAGACTGCAGTGATGGTTCTGTTGAAGCCAGTTGTAATGAGTCATGTCCAGACTATCAGTTCACATGCCAAAATAAACAGTGTATTAGCCAGTCTTGGCACTGTGATGGGGGATGATGATTGTGGTGATAACTCAGACGAAACTCAGTGTATATAAATTTTTTTTAAAATGGTGCGTTCTGTCTCGCAAACATGTTTTTCAATACGTGATTCAAAAGACTATTATGAATTAGGATATAGTATTTATTAATATCAGATATTCGAGGAAATGTCTGAAGTTCGCCGACATTTCAGAGGTGTTTGCTGCCCCCATCGTCAGGACCAAGAGCAACTTGGCTTACTCCTTGCCATGATGATGGAGACATCAAGGATCTCTGAAACGCTGGTAAACTTTTTACCAAACTATGCAGTGCTACAACCCGAAAGTCAGCCATCTTCAGTATGACAAGTTACACCAGTAAGTGATACGATATCCATAGCTTTTTTTATTTTGTTGGTGCTTGGGTGATACTGTAAAGATTGGCTATTATATTCCTTTTAGGTCACACTAGAAATTATGAAAAAATTACCATTATATTTTCTTTTTTGACAGCGACTGATAGTAGACTGTTGTCAAGACAGTAGCAAATCTTCAGCTTCCATAAAGGGTCGGAAATTTCTTGAGCATACCAATACTTTGTCAAGAAGAGGACTCTGTTTCATGGAGTTCGGTAGTTGGTTAGTTGTTATATATATATATGTGTGCGCACAGAAAGAGAAAATAATGTGTAGAAACATTAATTACTTTTATAAATTTACATATGAAAATTTAAAACAGGAAAATGTATTCAGTTATTTTTATATGAGAGCTACAGATTAAGAGTATAGACTTCTTCCATTTATCAAAATGAAGCAGGTGAGACTGATTTATACAAGAAAAACTATGTGTAGAATAAATTCCTCTCTGGCTACCAGCTGTGTTGGGTTTCAAGAACCATCTTCATCCTAATCCAGAGGGTACTGGAGTTCAGTACCCTGCGGACCTGACATGGCCGGTAGCCTGAGAAGAATTCATTATACTTAGTTGCCATGAAAGTTTTACATCATACAAACTTATATTTGTATTTCTTGATGGAGAAAGCTTTATCACATAAGTATTTAAAGGTATTGTACGTATTTTGAACCGAATTATATTGTTTCTTCCTTTATCTTTTGTCTGTTTTATTTATTCTCTTTTTATAGGGAGCAGGGAGACATAAGTTTGAAGAAATTTTCGTCATTTCTGTTTATGTGCCTGCTACACTTAGTAAGGATCACATACGAATCTGTGTAGAATCTTTGCAAGCTACATGGTCATTTGTTTGCAGGTCGACAGTCTGGCCACTGTGGTACTGATCAATTCAAGTGTGCTGACAAGAACTGCGTTAGCAGCAAATTCCGCTGTGATGGATCTAATGACTCTGGAGATGGTTCTGATGAAGAAGACTGCATTCTACCACCATGTTATTTTGGAACCTGTTCACAGAGCTGTGTAGAAAAGAAGGGAGGGAGGAAACTTTTCTTGCCACTGCGCTCCAGGCTTCATAGGGGAAGGAACATCGAGGAACAGGACTTGTTTTGCGAGAGGTAACATTTAGTTCAATATCAGGTCTTCAAGACCTCATTTCTGTCGAGACAAACGCAGAAATATTTTAGGGCTGAGGGGCATCATGATTTGTCTAATAGATTGCTGATGACAGCTTCTGTGCTGTCTTAACTTATCCACTTGTTGTTGGACTGTATTTTTTTTGTCATAAATATTTTTATTCATCAGATATAACTTTATTAAAAAAATCTTCTTTTCCATCCTATCTAAATACAAGTTAACTAAAATATGTGAAACTAACATTTTACTTGTAGTTCTGTATGGGTGTAAAACTTGGTTTCTAACTCTACCAGAGGAGGATATGTACATGTAAAAAAGATTTTGATTTTCTGCAGGTAATTCTGATGTATACGTACATGTAATTTTTCATTGTTTCCAAATGTAGGCAAATGAAGACTGACACATCTTACGTCAAATTCATGTTTAATGTTTGCACTTTCCAGGGAAAAACCTGTCCACTTCATTGTTGCTGCTGAAATGGATCTAAGAGACCTGGTGAAAACTCTCTAATCCATGCCCTTAGCAAATCACTTAATGACCGTGGTCAAAAAGTGGAGTCAGTGGATATATTATGGGATCTAACAAATCCAAACTACATTCTGGTCTGACCACCATGGCAAGATGATCAGGAGGTCTTATTTCTATGATCTGTCCTCAACATCGAATCAAACCCCAGTCGCGGAGAGTGCAGCGAGATGACGTGATCATTGTGGTAGGCGATCAGCAAGTGTTTTAAGGATCTGATACTTTTCTGAAACTTACATGAAATTTAAACAGATGTGAAACTTTGTAGCCTGAAATTTGAATGGTACGCTGTAGCATGCTCATCCATGTCTCACATTTTTCAGCAACAGTGGTCCAAGTGGTCATTGTTATGGCTATTGCTGCTATGCCTACAGACATTGTTGTTTTTCCTTTTGTTTATTTTATTATTGTTGTTGGAGGTGGTTTTGGTGTCTGTAATCTTATCGAAACGCAGACTTTTGTCGTGGTACCATTCTTCTATTGGGTTTAGTTCACGAGCTACAGAAACCATCTTTATTTGGGACTTGAATCCAGAAGCTATCCCGACTGTAGTTTTTCATTATTTTCTGAAGTTTCTCCAGGGTTAGAATTCCGAAATTGACAGCCTTGTAATTTTGTTTTATATTGCAAAGATATATCTTTGAGAGACTTTTCCCTCTGCCTTCCCTATATTACACAACTGTATCTCAATATAATGAAGGTAATTATAAAAATATCATCTCCCAACAAACTTTAAAGAAGTTAAAGTTTCTCGTAAATCTAAGCACCATGCAATGAAGATGTGGGAGTTGAGAAGTAATCTAATATTTTGGCACCAGGTCACTAAATGTGGTGAGTGGTTAGTTTGAGCCATTCTGCAGGTGGTTGCAAACAGGAAAGGCCTTGCCTCACTTGGGAGGATAGCCAGTAGCCAGTCACATAACCAACTTATCGTTCTTGGTTTTTTATGCCCATGTACAAGTTAATTGGTTATCACATTAATGACGTTGGTTTGCATATTTATTACAACTACATTTTATTGAAACAGGCATTTCTTGAATACATGACACCAACATTTTATAGTGACAGAAATGTAACTAAGTCCAACTTTCTTAGGTTTTGAAAAATCTGAGCAGTATGTTGTCTGCACAGAGGGCTCCGAATTTCTCATTGTGTTGCTCATTCTGAATTTTTGTCTCGAATATGTTTGAACAATCCAAGCAGTGGGAATTCATTTACCTGCAAATGGTATAGAATGTTTTGAATCTGTCCGTCTCTCGATCAGCCATTTCAGAAGTGAATGTATATGTTTATTTTCAAGCATCAAACTTGGTAGACCCACAGGGGCTTTGCTTTGAACTGGGTGGGCATGCGTGTGTATTGGGTAGATGCAGGACTTGATGTGAATTAACTGGAGATAAGAAACGTACACTCGTACACACCGAGCTGGATCGACCTCATGACATTGTTGTGGGCCCTCAAACTGGGTAAAGTTGTGTGTTTTACACACGTGACTTGATCGGTGATTTCTACCACATAGATTAATTAGTTAATGATGCACTGTAAAGTGTGAAACTCTAGTGAAGGCAGCAGAATCTCACGCTTCTTTATAACATTCTTGAAGACTGACTTTACAGCATTACTGTTGCATAAGTTCATTAAATGCTAAACACTGAACCATCTGTTCAGGTTGTTTCCAAAAGATGCTGGACTTCTAATTGCATATATTTACCAAATTATGTGACAAACATAATCACGTTTCATGTTCCTGAACACAGCAGCCTCGAGAGTGAAAGTCAAATGAAAACAATTTTGATACGTGCACCGTCAGTTTATAAAACTGCAGTTGTCTTTGGTACTGTTGCATTACGCCAACCGAAGCTTGTTCATTGGTGCTGATAGCGGCTTCAGATCTTGAGTTGTGTTGCGGATTATTCCTGTAAACAGTATTATAAGAAGAAATTGCATGGGTTGAGTTTTGAAGAGTACACTGGCCAGTACCAGCCATAAGAAAAACGTGAAGGAAACTGATTATTCAGAAATTGGTCAATGGAAATGTTGATTGAAAAAAAGTAGGATTTCAGAGTCTCATGACAGTGAGCATGAAGATGGCTGTCTTCTGGGTTGTAGTACCATGTAGTCTGGTAGATGCTGACTGATATACCAGACTACACAGTGCTACATCCCAGAAGACAGTCATCTTAATATGTCATGATGAGAACCTCAAATCCTTTATATTGATAATTGTTTTAATTTGTCGAGAAAGACTATGAACAATGTGCAATATTTTCTGGTGTTTTGGATGCCTTTGTGTTTGTGTGTGTACACACAAATCTTCTTGATAATGGTCCCAGTAATTTCAATTTAAGCAACCAGCTTGTTTATAGCAGGTCTGTTTGGAGTTTCCTTGCATTCTTGCACATAATTTTTTCTCTTCACTACTGAAGTTGAACAACTCTAGCAGGCTGGGAAAACCCTTTCACTACAACACACAATATCTTGTTCAAGACTGCAACTTATTTGTTCATTTTTTAGTGGTCTGTTGTCTTCAGGATTTTCAGCTTGGTCCCGTCTCACCCTACAGTCATTATACAGTGGCAGGATATGTGCCAACTATGAATACAGAATTTTTCTGTTATTTCTCATAGGCTTATGTTCCGGTCTGACTGGGGTGTGAACGGTCGTATTGATTCAGCGTATATGGATGGAACTGGGCGTCATTCACTTGTGGATACAATGGAACAGTGGCCAACTGGACCTGCAGTAGACTACCCAGCTAGAAGACTATATTGGACTGATCCCTAAGCATGTACTATAGAAAGTGTAGATCTCAGTGGACAAGATCATCACGTCATCAGAAGATTCCCACATAGTAAGTCTTGAGTATCGTGACAGGATTCCAAAGGATCTAATTTATGTAGGATTTGTGATTTTTATGGTAGCGAGTGTGAATATGGCTGTCTTCTGGGTTGTTGCGCCGTGTTGTCTGGTAGAAGGTTTCCGACGTTTCAGAGGTCCTTGTTGCCTCCATCATTATGGTGATCGCGTCAACCAGGCTACATGGCGCGTGAACCCAGAAGACAGCCATCTTCAATCAAATTAATGGCTTAATTTACTTTACGTTAAATAGTATTAAAAATATATTAAAATTAGCCGTCAATCACAATATAAAATAATTAAAAGATTAAAATATCATTTTACGTTCCTTATCGAGTACTCGATTTACATGTGGAACATTTACGACATGTTTCGACTATATATAGCCATCATCAGGTGTTATGTTATAAACTTTTCAACTGAATTACTGATTTTTACTGATTTACTGATTTATAACATAACACCTGATGATGGCTATATATAGTCGAAACATGTCGTATATGTTCCACATGTAAATCGAGTACTCGATAAGGAACGTAAAATGATATTTTAATCTTTTAATTATTTTATATTGTGATTGACGGCTAATTTTAATATATTTTTAATACTATTTAAATAAATCACAATATGACACATCTACAATATCTTACTTTACGTTGTTTATTGCGACAGATCTGTAGTTCCTTGGAGCTGCTTTCGATTGTTTTTTAAGTTTCTTGCTTTTGGCCATTAGTGTGAAACTAATCTGCACATTTCGCTCTGGATTTGTCGTTTTACATCTATAGAGTTCAAAAACATAAGTGTGAGCAAACTAAGATATATGAATGATTCTTCTTTAAAGACTCAGAAAGCAAGCTGGTACATTACTTTCTATTCAGAATGTTACTTCAGTGAATGTAATACTATTCTCCATAGCATAAATATACTTCTTAATTCTTACTTGTGTAGCACTCATCCTAATCCAGAGGGTATGGAGTTCAGTACCCTGGGGACCTGACATGGCCGGTAGCCTGAGAAGAATTCATTATACTTAGTTGCCATGAAAGTTTTACATCATACAAACTTATATTTGTATTTCTTGATGGAGAAAGCTTTATCACATAAGTATTTAAAGGTATTGTACGTATTTTGAACCGAATTATATTGTTTCTTCCTTTATCTTTTGTCTGTTTTATTTATTCTCTTTTTATAGGGAGCAGGGAGACATAAGTTTGAAGAAATTTTCGTCATTTCTGTTTATGTGCCTGCTACACTTAGTAAGGATCACATACGAATCTGTGTAGAATCTTTGCAAGCTACATGGTCATTTGTTTGCAGGTCGACAGTCTGGCCACTGTGGTACTGATCAATTCAAGTGTGCTGACAAGAACTGCGTTAGCAGCAAATTCCGCTGTGATGGATCTAATGACTCTGGAGATAGTTCTGATGAAGAAGACTGCATTCTACCACCATGTTATTTTGGAACCTGTTCACAGAGCTGTGTAGAAAAGAAGGGAGGAGACTTTTCTTGCCACTGCGCTCCAGGTTTCGTAGGGGAAGGAACATCGAGGAACAGGACTTGTTTTGCGAGAGGTAACATTTAGTTCAATATCAGGTCTTCAAGACCTCATTTCTGTCGAGACAAACGCAGAAATATTTTAGGGCTGAGGGGCATCATGATTTGTCTAATTGATTGCTGATGACAGCTTCTGTGCTCTCTTAACTTATCCCCTTGTATTTTTATTCATCAGATATAACTTTATTAAAAAATCTTCTTTTTCATCCTATCTAAATACAAGTTAACTAAAATATGTGAAACTAACATTTTACTTGTAGTTCTGTATGGGTGTAAAACTTGGTTTCTAAGTCTACCAGAGGAGGATATGTACATGTAAAAAGATTTTGATTTTCTGCAGGTAATTCTGATGTATACGTACATGTAATTTTTCATTCTTTCCAAATGTAGGCAAATGAAGACTGACACATCTTACGTCAAATTCATGTTTAACGTTTGCGCTTTCCAGGAAAACCTGCCCACTTCATTGTTGCTGCTGAAATGGATCTAAGAGACTTGAATACGTACAAACCTGTTGAAAACTCTCTAATCTATGCCCTTAGCAAATCATTTAATGACCGTGGTCAAAAAGTGGAGTCAGTGGATATATTATGGGATGTAACAAATCCAAACTACATTCTGGTCTGACCACCACGGCAAGATGATCAGGAGGTCTTATTTCTATGATTTGTCCTCAACATCGAATCAAACCCCAGTCGCGGAGAGTGCAGCGAGATGACTTGATCATTGTGGTAGGCGATTAGCAAGTGTTTTAAGGATCTGATACTTTTCTGTAACTTACATGAAATTTAAACAGATGTGAAACTTTGTAGCCTGAAATTTGAATGGTACGCTGTAGCATGCTCATCCATGTCTCACATTTTTCAGCAACAATGGTCCAAGTGGTCATTGTTATGGCTATTGCTGCTATGCCTACAGACATTGTTGTTTTTCCTTTTGTTTATTTTATTATTGTTGTTGGAGGTGGTTTTGGTGTCTATAATCTTATCAAAACACAAACTTTTGTCATGGTACCATTCTTCTATTGGGTTTAGTTCGCGAGCTACAGAAACCATCTTTATTTGGGACTTGAATCCAGAAGCTATCCCGACTGTAGGTTTTCATTATTTTCTGAAGTTTCTCCAGGGTTAGAATTCCGAAATTGACAGCCTTGTAATTTTGTTTTACATTGCAAAGATATATCTTTGAGAGACTTTTTCCTCTGCCTTCCCTATATTACACAACTGTATCTCAATATAATGAAGGTAATTATAAAAATATCATCTCCCAACAAACTTTAAAGAAGTTAAAGTTTCTCGTAAATCTAAGCACCATGCAATGAAGATGTGGGAGTTGAGAAGTAATCTAATATTTTGGCACCAGGTCACTAAATGTGGTGAGTGGTTAGCTTAAGCCATTCTGCAGGTGGTTGCAAACAGGAAAGGCCTTGCCTCACTTGGGAGGATAGCCAGTAGCCAGTCACATAACCAATTTATCGTTCTTGGTTATCACATTAATGACGTTAGTTTGTATATTTATTACAACTACATTTTATTGAAACAGGCATTTCTTGAATACATGACACCAACATTTTATAGTGACAGAAATTTAACTAAGTCCAACTTTCTTAGGTTTTGAAAAATCTGAGCAGTATGTTGCTTGCACAGAGGGCTCCGAATTTCTCATTGTGTTGCTCATTCTGAATTTTTGTCTCGAATATGTTTCAACAATCCAAGCAGTGGGAATTCATTTACCTGCAAATGGTATAGAATGTTTTGAATCCATCCGTCTCCTGATCAGCCATTTCAGAAGTGAATGTATATGTTTGTTTTCAGGCATCAAACTTGGTAGACCCACAGGGGCATTGCTTTGAACTGGGTGGGCATGCCTGTGTATTAGGTAGATGCAGGACTTGATGTGATTATGGTCTCTGAATTAACTGGAGATAAGAAACGTACACTCGTACACACCGAGCTGGATCGACCTCATGACATCGTTGTGGGCCGTCAAACTGGGTAAAGTTGTGTGTTTTACACACGTGACTTGATCGGTGATTTCTACCACATAGATTAATTAGTTAATGATGCACTGTAAAGTGTGAAACTCTAGTGAAGGCAGCAGAATCTCACGCTTCTTTATAACATTCTTGAAGACTGACTTTACAGCATTACTGTTGCATAAGTTCATTAAATGCTAAACACTGAACCATTTGTTCGGGTTGTTTCCAAAAGATGCTGGACTTCTAATTGCATATATTTACCAAATTATGTGACAAACATAATCACGTTTCATGTTCCTGAACACAGCAGCCTCGAGAGTGCAAGTCAAATGAAAACAATTTTGGTACGTGCACCGTCAGTTTATAAAACTGCAGTTGTCTTTGGTACTGTTGCATTACGCCAACCGAAGCTTGTTCATCGGTGCCGATAGCAGCTTCAGATCTTGAGTTGTGTTGCGGATTATTCCTGTAAACAGTATTATAAGAAGAAATTGCATATGGGTTGAGTTTTGAAGAGTACACTGGCCAGTACCAGCCATAAGAAAAACGTGCAGGAAACTGATTTTTCAGAAATTGGTCATGGAAATGTTGATTGAAAAAAAGTAGGATTTCAGAGTCTCATGGCAGTGAGCATGAAGATGGCTGTCTTCTGGGTTGTAGTACCGTGTAGTCTGGTAGATGCTGACTGATATACCAGACTACACAGTGCTACATCTCAGAAGACAGTCATCTTAATATGTCATGATGAGAACCTCAAATCCTTTATATTGATAATTGTTTTAATTTGTCGAGAAAGACTATGAACAATGTGCAATATTTTCTGGTGTTTTGGATGCCTTTGTGTTTGTGTGTGTACACACAAATCGTCTTGATAATGGTCCCAGTAATTTCAATTTAAGCAACCAGCTTGTTTATAGCAGGTCTATTTGGAGTTTCCTTGCATTCTTGCACATAATTTCTTCTCTTCACTACTGAAGTTGAACGACTCTAGCAGGCTGGGAAAACCCTTTCACTACAACACACAATATCTTGTTCAAGACTGCAACTTATTTGTTCATTTTTTAGTGGTCTGTTATCTTCAGGATTTTCAGCTTGGTCCCGTTTCACCCTACAGTCATTATACAGTGGCAGGATATGTGCCAACTATGAATACAGAATTTTTTTGTTATTTCTCATAGGCTTATGTTCCGGTGTGAATGGTCGTATTGATTCAGCGTATATGGATGGAACTGGGCGTTATTCACTTGTGGATACAATGGAACAGTGGCCAACTGGACCTGCAGTAGACTACCCAGCTAGAAGACTATATTGGACTGATCCCTAAGCATGTACTATAGAAAGTGTAGATCTCGGTGGACGAGATCGTCACGTCATCAGAAGATTCCCACATAGTAAGTCTGAGTATCGTGACAGGATTCCAAAGGATCTAATTTATGTAGGATTTGTTATTTTTATGGTAGTGAGTGTGAATATGGCTGTCTTCTGGGTTGTTGCGCCGTGTTGTCTGGTAGAAGGTTCCCGACGTTTCAGAGGTCCTTGTTGCCTCCATCATTATGGTGATCGCGTCAACCAGACTACATGGCGCATCAACCCAGAAGACAGCCATCTTTAATCAAATTAATGGCTTAATTTACTTTACGTTGTTTATTGCGACAGATTTGTAGTTCCTTAGAGCTGCTTTTGATTGTTTTAAGTTTCTTGCTTTTGGCCATTAGTGTGAAAGTAATCTGCACATTTTGCTCTGGATTTTCGTTTTACATCTATAGAGTTCAAAACATAAGTGTGAGCAAACTAAGATATATTTATTAAGTTATGAATGATTCTTCTTTAAAGACTCAGAAAGCAAGCTGGCACATTACTTTCTATTGAAAATGTTACTTCAGTGAATGTAATACTATTCTCCATAGCATAAATATACTTCTTAAATCTTACTTGTGTAGCACTCGTCATGTCTGACATCAGAAAAATGTAAATTCTTTTTTTACTTTTACAGAGGAGAAACCTTACAAAGTGGAAGTGTTTGAATACAACCTGTATGTTAGCACATACCAGACAAACATCATCTCTAAACTGAACAAGTTTAGACGTGGTGATCTGACATACCTTTACACAGGGACTGAATAGTGCATCAGACATCCTTATTGTTTGAGAAAACAAACGAATGAACACTAAGTTTCTAAGCACAGTCTTTACCTGGGAGATAAATAGATTGATTTTCTCCCACAAGGCTCATGATTTAGGATGACAGTTCAGCACACAAATTCTACTATAAGAAATAGTGTGGAGATATTTTGTTTCATATATTGCTCTTCGCCACGATTTGCAGAATGGTTCTGGGGCCGCCCAGTCTCATCTACGGTGGATATTGGTATCTCTCTCCCCAAGATGTAAAGCAACTACAGTGTGAAGCTACGATCCTCCAGCCGGTGCTATACGTCTACAATGCATGGGGCTAATCCTAGAGCCTAAAGTACGCTCTCATGGAATGAATTGTAGTCACAGACACAACTTATCCTTTATTTCCTACATTTAGCATTTTACATATCTTTCTAATTACCAAAGAGTTGAATTTTTTAAAATACAAGTTGCAGTCATTAATTAAATTACTTTCTCTCGAAACTTTTTATTATGTGTCTTTTATATACAGGCATGCCTCGTTTTATTGCGCTTCGCAGATATTGCGTTTTTTTACAAATTGGAGGTTTGTGGCAACCCTGCGTCGAGCAAGTCTATCGGCACCATTTTTCCAACAGCATGTGCTCACTTCGTGTCTCTGTGTCACATTTATTAAAATAAATATAAATTAGTATTGGATGTTTGGCATTGTAGCAGCATTTCACGCGATTTTAATTGTGACCCGGAGAGAGTTCATAGTGCCAACAAGGTTTGTTATATATTAAAGGTTAGCAGGGGTATAGAGAAATAAGGTTTGAACTGAACTGAAATGTAGGTAGGGCAGACATGACATGTCTTCAAGGTGTTCTGCAAAGCAGTGTCTGTGAAGTGTCCCTAAGGGGGACTAACGCAGCCAGTTCTGCCATGATTTGAATATTTCCCTCAACCCAACAAGGAAAAATGGCTAACTGCGCAGTGTCTGTAGCATCTGTACTTTCATCCATGGAAACAGAATTAACAACACAATTTAAGCACTTGGACATTAAGGCACAAAAAATATTTCTGAATAACTTTTCTATTTCCCGTGCTTTTATGTCTTTTAATAAAATGATGTTTGAGATTGTTTGCTTCAAATTGGACAAGTAATGTCAGCAGTGCACTGAAGGCATGCCTTCATATGTGAAGCCCCTATATAAAAGATGTATGTGTCTATTTGCTATGTTTACTTTGTCTTTGGAAGTTAATAGTACAAGGAAATGATGATGTTACATGGGCCACCATCATGCAAGTACTGTGATGTAGCCACTGTTATTACCAATCACAAAATTCGCTGTGCATTTCATGTAGCCAATAAGTCAACAGTTGTATTCGGCTAAGTATTTAATCTTGGTTGTAACCAGTTTTATCATACAGACTGATAAAAACCAGAAGATCACAAAAATGCATATGGGTTGTACAAAACACATCAGGGGGGCTGTGGGTTGATAACCTCTGGTTTAAATGCTGTATTCCTATATTTGAAATGGACAGCCATTTTTTAAAAAAATATGCTTTAATTTGCTATACCTGTAACTGGTTCTTGCAGGTGCAAAACTTTTTGAACATGTTATATAGCATTTATAATTGGATAGGATTTTTGGATGTCTGTTAAACCAGACAAATGATTTTAAATCATAACAAAAATTGGTGCCTGATGACATATACATAGAGTATGCTTAATATTCTAATCAGAATCTGAAATTAATTAATACTGACAGATGTCATCATTCATACTGGTGCTATAATGTAAGTCGTGACTGCTTCCTCTCAACAACCGTTTATAATTGTCTCGTCATGTACTACTGTTGTAAATAGCGTTCCACAAAGACTGAATGTTGTTTAAACTTACAGTGAGTAATCCATGTTATCGATCCCTGTGCCACAATTCAACTCTTTGTCCGCTGGGATCGAGCCGGAGCCACACAGAGCTAGGCTATTCTCGCGTGTGCCCAGATGGTTTCGTGAAAACCATTGCTAGGTTTTGAATTCGCAACAGCCACCCTGCAGTTACCTTACTGCTCAAGATATATAGTTTGTTCAGTAGTACAGTATTTTAATACCTTGTATTTAATAGGATAAAGAATATTTTATTTTGTGTTAAACATAAAATACCATGTGAGATGAAAGGTTTTCACAGCAGTGAGAATGATGTTTTCTGGTTTCGATACTGTGTAGAATAGGAATTTTGATGTATTTCATTTCATTTCATTCAATTGTTATTATAGGACTTTGAATCACTATAAAATGGTATTAATTTTGTATTAATCTTAAACTAAGTCTTGACTATCAACATACCTCGCTTACTCCTCGACGCAATTACGGGAAAGGAGACTACTTATTACTTTTCCATACCCTAGAAAACTCTGACTGGTCTTGCGTTCTTAATGAAAGCTCGGTTGATGCTGCAGTTAATAATCTCACGGCTACTGTGTCGAAGGCCATCAGTCTAGCTATTCCCCTTGTAAAACCCAGAAATTCTGCATTTCCTCATTGGTTTTCCAAAACTCTTGTCTATTACATTAGAAAGAAGAATGCATCTCTTAAGAAATTCAAAAAATCTAAATCTGATTATCATTATAGCGTTTTTTCTCACTATCGTAAACTAGTTAAATTGACTATTAAATCAGATAGATTGGTTTGGTTAAAAACTATTGAAGAAAATTTGAAAACCCAACCAAAGCACTTTTGGAAATATATTTCTAATTTCAAAAAGAAAGACCAGTCGATTACACAAATTAAAGTTGGAGACAGTTTTATCACGGAACCCCAGGCAATCGCTGAGGCTTTTGCTGACCGCTTTCGTTCTGTTTTTAACTCCCCTTCTTGCGTTAATGTTACGACTAGTTCTGACTTCGCCTATTCTGATGTTTTGAATATTCCTCGTATCTCTGTTGATGATGTTACGCGGGCAATTAGTCGTCTCCGTTCGACGAAATGCGTCGGACCCGATGAAATCCCGACTTTCGTCATAAAAGGTTGTTCTGAGATTTTAACTCCTCTTTTACGCCATATTTTCAACCTTAGTTTATCTAGTGGGAACTTTCCTTTGTTATGGAAGCGAGCGGCTGTTGTGCCGATTTTTAAGAAAGGCAACAGCGCCTTAGTATCTAACTATAGGCCTATTTCGATCCTTAATAACCTCTCCAAAATTTTTGAAAGCATTGTTCATGATCACCTTTCCTTTTATTTCAAATTCAAATTACACCCCAGTCAACATGGTTTTTGTAAATAAAAATCTACGGTAACCAATTTAGTTACCTACCTTAATGATGTTCAGCCGTCGGTTTGTTCACAGGGACAGATCGACTCTGTGTATTTTGATCTTAGGCAGGCCTTTGATTCAGTCCCGCATTCTATTCTTTTGAAAAAGCTAAATAAATTTGGACTATCTTCTCCTTATGTCAAGTGGTTCCAAAGTTATTTATCATCCAGATCTGCCTTTGTTCGCATTTTAGGACAGTCTTCTTCTCTCTACGCGGTGTTATCTGGAGTTCCACAAGGCTCTACCTTGGGACCTCTCTTATTTAATATTTTTATTAACGACCTTTGCGACAAAATTAAGTATTCTAAATTTCTCTTATTTGCCGATGACTTGAAACTATATCACGATATTAAATCTGTGCATGACTGCAGAGCTCTTCAAGCAGATATCGATTCCGTACATGAGTGGTGTAATGATAACAATATGGAACTAAACATTGAGAAAACCAAAATTATATCGTTCACACGTAAAACCAACAGTATCCATTTTAATTACATTGTTAGTGACTTTTTAATCTTGCGTACAAATTGTATAAAAGATCTTGGTGTTTTGTTAGACAGTAAACTGTATTTTCACTGTCATGTAAATTGTGTTCATTCCCAGGCACTAAGGACCTTAGGGCTTATTCGTTTTATTACTTATAATTTTTCCTCTCTAGACAGCCTTGTTGTTTTATATAATGCTTTAATTAGGTCAAAGCTTGAGTATGCCTCGGTCGTTTGGAATAATCTTACACAGACAGATTCTAATAAATTAGAAAATATTCAAAGAAAATTTGCCAGTTTATGCAATTACCGATTTTTCCAGTTTAATATCCCCCGAAAATATGAACTGATCCTATCTACTTTAAATTTTAGAACACTTTATTCCAGACAACGACATCTCGATGCGTTATTTCTTATTAATGTATTTAAGGGCAAAATAAATTGCCATTCCATTATGGACGCTGTTGGTTTACGTGTGCCGGCGAGGCAAATAAGAGAATTTTCTACTTTTAGTGTGAGCAGTGCACTAAGGCATAGTCCTTCAGCCAGGTGCGTCATCGCTGCAAATGACGTATGTAAATCTTTGGACGTATTTAGCACAAACATTGTCTCCCTTGAGCGAACGTTCTCAACAAGGGAAATGATCTAGCTTGGTTATCTGTCTTTTTATATTTTTTAAAGTTTTACAATTATATTAGTGTTCCCTACGTGGATTATTTGTTTTTATTTATATTCCTTCATTTTTTGCTCTGTGTTAATATTGTTTCTATTTTGGGTTTGCCTGTACTTGGCAGTTATATTTAATACTGTATATTTATAAGTTTAGTTAATCCGTTTGTGTAATATTTTTAATTTTTATTTCACTATTATTGTATATATTATCAGTGTTTGCCTGTTATTGGCTTCTTGCTGTTGGCAAACACGTAAATAAATTAATTGAATTGAATTAATTGAATTGAATTATATGAAAATACTACGAAACTATTATTGCAATTAATGGAGTTAACACATATCATTGAATTTTCATTAAATTTTTGTTTAAAACTGTGTACTACTACTGCTACTTATTAAATTTTTTTCATGAAATTTACAGTTTCAAAATGTAATGTTCAGTAATACAGCAGTACCTACTAGTTATCAGTTTATTGTTGTATTATTAGTGGTACTTAAAATGGAATAGGTCCTGGTAATTGAAACAATATGCACAGTGCATTGTTATTGGTTACAGCAAGAGGCAACTGAAAGTGTGTCAATTCTGTAGGATTACGCACTTAGCTAATGAGAAGACTTGGAGTCAGAGTTAATGAATTCAGTCATTAAACACCATATTTACTACTGAGATTCCCTTTACTGAGATTGTAACAAAGTGAAAATATATTCTAGTACCGTATGTATACTGTAATTAGTATGTGATTTCTCTTTTGTCAGGTTGTGTGCGAACCAACTGCGAGACCTCCGAAGGTGCGTGACTTAGACTGCCATAAAGGAAGACTTGGACACTCAGGAAGAAGGAACAGAAATACCTGGAGAGTTTTGAAATGTGGTGTTGGAGAAGAATAGAGAAGATCAGGTGGACGGATCGAGTGACCAACGAAGAAGTATTGAGGAGAGTCAACGAGCAAAGAAACATTCTGCAGGCGATTACACGAAGGAAAGCTAACTGGCTGGGACATATTATGAGAAGGAATGGGTTACTGAGTGATATCACCGAAGACCAGGTTGAAGGAAAGCGAGGACTGGGAAGAAGACTGATACAGCTAACCGACGACCTTAAACAAGGAAAGAAGATGACGTTCCAGGAATTAAAACGAGAAGCCGAGAATAGGGAAAACTGGAGAGCTCTTTTTGGGCAGAGCAATGGACCTGTCGTAAGACAGAACACTAAATAATAATAATAATAATAAAGGAATGTGTAAGATTGTGCACGTTGTTCGTACGTGTAAATGACAGTCATTGTACAGTGGTGACAGGTGTCAGCTCTACCGCTGTTCACAGTATTGTAAAAACAAAGACCTGTGCTCTGCAGACATTTTGGTCACTTTATCAAGTGACTCTTCACCTCCACTTAAGGTAATTTACACTTGAGCTTTATCACATAATCAAACATGTAGGATGCTCTTGTCTGATCATTCTCATAGTTCATGTTCCAAACCATTTGATTTCCTAGAAGTGAAGTGTTTTGGCTTTTGAACGAGTTTCATTGTAGCCTGAATTGGTTCATTGTAATCGATGGCTTACTGCAGAGACAGTAGATACAGGAAGAAGATTATGTTTCTTTTTAAGGTTCATAAATTTATTTGAAAAGTGTTTTTAATGTATTCTGTATTTAATTGAATACAATGTAAAACGTGTGCTTCATAATCGCTTATTTTTCTGGTCAGTACAATAAATTACAGCTTCTTCAATACCAAGTACCTGATTTTATATTAAAAGAATGTTATCAAGACCAGCTGTTAGAGACAATCTTGAGCCAGTTCTGCATCTATAAATCCTATACTGCTACTACTACTAAATGTCACTGTATAGTAGGATGTGTTTGTATCACAGGTTTTCCTTGGTCTTACGATTCAAATTCTGGGTTAGTATCTCGAACTATGTTGCCACATTCCTCCTCTCTTTTGTTTTTGTGATGTATAAGTGTAGAAAGTAGTGTTATAAATTATCTAAAAAGCACAAGGTTTATTTTTCAGTATCAAAAGCAAGGATCTGCAGTAAGTATTTTTTAACTATTACAATTAAGAGCTGCGTAAAAGGTATGATTTTAGGCAGCACACTTTACTCAATAATAACTGTCAGAACTATCAGCAATTTTATTTGTTTTTGTGACAGGTTGCAGCCCGTACTTTAGGAGATCTAGTGCGGAAACTAGGCGAACGGGTGCTGCCAGAGATCATTCCGATTCTGGTGAAGGGGTTGGAGTCGGATCAACCAGATCAGAGACAGGGAGTGTGTATTGGTCTCTCAGAGATAATGGCTTCTACCAGCAAAGACATGGTGCCCACTGTGTGATCCGCTGCCAGAAGTGAGGCCGAGCACTCGATGACATCCTTCCGGCAATGCTCAACCATTTGGTATGCCATTGCAAATTCAGATTTAATGTCACTCTGGGTGAATAGCTTTTGTCTTTTATTTGTGTTACATGACAGAATGAAGCTAAAGCCTATACGTTGCTTTGGCATCCATATTCACTGGTAGACAAGAAGATAGGGCAGGGGGCAGTGTTGTTACACAGGTTAAATATGTGAGTTTCAGTCATGATATTTTTCGTATGTTGTGTTTTGCACAAATACTTATTTCAACTGGTCAGTTGTATATTATTTAGCTGTATGTTTCAAGATTTCTGTGTGGATCTCATACGAAGAGCAATTGGAAATGGATAACAAAATGAGTAAATTCAGATGTTTGAAGGGAAATGTGTGTTTTTAATCATTATAGATCTCTACAGTGGTACTAGTGCATAAATACCTCTGATTAGAGTCCATTTGCTTGGTGAAAATTTTATAGTTGCAAGTTACATATGGGAAGGAATGTCAGTTTCTGTTTTAAGGAGTATTGAAAACTTTTTCTTTTTCAGATTGACCCACACCCGAAGGTTGCAGAGTCCGCGCTAGAGGGGTTACGGCAGGTGACGGCCATAAAGTCACGCGTGGTTCTGCCGTACCTTGTTCCACAGCTTATCGCTCCTCCACGAGTAAACACCAAGGCTTTATCAATTCTTGCCTCTGTGGCAGGCGAAGCTCTTATAAAGTATTATCTGCACTTCTGGCAGCTCTGTCTATGGCCCAAGGCACAACACATGAGGCCCAGGTGAGCCATTATTTAACCCGTCAATGCAATTTGCCGCATACGTCATTCATCTGTAGTCTGCCTCCCTTTTTCAGCAACAGGCTGGTGTTATGTGACATCAATTAATGAAACTGCAAACACTTTCAAGATGCTATTATTACTAGAATGAATGAGAAGCTTTGTTTCAGAAACACAGGCTCAGGTAAACATCTGATGATCTCACTCATAAATGTAGGCTACTAAATAAATGAATAGAGCATGCTGTCTTACTTGGTAAGCTCATGACTTTGGAGAGTCATGGTCTTACAGCGCAAACAACACATCTGATGATGAAATACTCTCGGGTGCCAAGCCGCGTCAGGTGGTTTGTTACCCGAGAGTCTTTCATCAACTTCCATCGCCACGAAAGCTTCACTTTATACAACAAATCTGATATTTAGACAGATTATTGGATATGAAAAATGTGGGAGGGTATAATTCTGTTTATGAATGTATCAAAGAAGGGTTTTTTTTACAAGCATTGCTTGTTGAAACTCATAAGAATGAAAGTGATATGCTAGAAGTGGGAGTGGTGCTTAGCATATTACGAAATTTATTGTTGTGAAACTTATTGCGGACAGATATAAATTCCTTTCAAAGTGTATGTGAAGTGTTTTGCTATATGCTCGGACCACAGCTTCGGCGATAGGGTGACAGCTTTCAAAAGATGTTTCACCGGGAATTTATAGAATTCATTTTGGCGCAGATGAATCTGTATGCGTAACACTGTATTTATGCATGAAATGTGAATGTGGGATCACTTTCTGTGATGAGAAGGTGGAAAGAGATAACTGTAACGAACTGCACATAGTCATTGCACTTTTTGTGTTGCTGGAAATCGTTCAGAAAACTACACTTCAGTCATATTCATTAATATTGCCTATCATTGTAATGAGATGTGATTGTAGCGAATATAATTTGTCTGTCCACAGAAGTTCATTATACTGAGATTGTTCTGTATCATATACTTATGTGGTTAGGAAAAGTGTTTTGATAGGGAATTGAAACTAGAAGGAGGAAAGCTAAAGGGAAGAAATTTGACATTAAGATAATTTGATTGAAGTTATAGAAATTGAATCTGAGTGGAGGCTGACCTCGGCATAACAGGCCAACTTAATTTATTTTACATTTTCACAACAGGCGGATAATTCAAGTTGAGTGCAGCTTATGCATATCTTAACATAACCTGGTTGTTGGTCTTGTCTGCAGGAGCTGGAATACTGTCAGTGACGGATGAAGTTGGTATTCGGACAATCATGGACCAGCTGATGGGGTCCACTCGGTCAGACAAGGTGGAGCTCCGACGTTCTGCGCCTTCTGTCGGCTCATTCATGCTGACTACTCTCAGTATGTGCCACAGCTTCTGCGAGGCCTAATACTTATGTTCACAGACTCAAATTCTGATGTGTTTCAGATGGCATGGGAAGTTCTCAGTGCTGTTACCAAGGTACAGAGCTAGTTGAATGCAATTTAAATCTCATCGCTGTTTTTGTCTTAATATCCATTTTAATATTGTCTTGTCATCTGTGCCAAAGTGTCGCAGGTAGTAACTTCGCTGAGGTTTCTTGAATGAAATTTTGTGTTTCATACCTCTCCCATGCATTGTTTACGTCCTGCCCATCTTATTCTCCCTGATTTAATGAAGAGTGCCAAGCATTGTGCCCTCCCTCTTATATTGTATGTGCATCAGTTAACACCTTGTTGTTGATTGATGTATACATTTTTTAGGGTGAGATACCAAGTTTCATATCCATATAAAGCAACAGGTAAAATTTAATTTGTTTATTTGGTAATTCAGTTTGGTTTATTTAATTAAGGAATGCTGTGTAATAATTAGGTTATGCAAATGTAAGTGGTAGGGATTAATTTAAATTCTCAGATTTAATTTTTATGAGGAGCTGGGTTAGCTCAGTCTCTGTATAGTGACTGGCTACAAGCTGGATGACAGAGGTTCAGTTCCTGGCAGGGGAAAAATAATTTCCCCTAATCCTCTGCATCCAGACTGGCTCTAGGGTGCACACAGCATCCTTTGCAGTGGGTAAGTACCAGGGAACCTTTCCCTATGGGGTAGGTAAAGTGGTTGGTGCATGAAGCTGGCCACTCACCTCTATCTACTGCTGAGGACACGGAAGAATGGATATATACCTCCACCACCCCACATGTCTAAGGTGTGGAGCTTAATAATAGAGGCAGAAAAATTTTACTTTTGCCATATTTGATTTTCTAACATTATAAGATTAATGCCGTATTTATCCAAATACTGTATGTCCCTTATAAGAAATGCATATAAATTTTTTTATGTATTCCGATTGTAGACACGAATCTTCCCTTTCAATCTTCCTGTATTATGCTGGAATACTTTTTGTTTTACAGACTCTGGACTCTTCCCAACAAACCACTCATGTTGGGGACATACGACCGGCCGTGCGTTTTGCTGTCAGTGATTTAAAAGGACAAGATTTGCTTCCTGGCTTTTGCTTACCAAAGGTATATTATTGTCATATGTTGAGGTATGCTATATCTACAATTCACAATTTGTTTTTTTATGAAAAATTGAAACACCTCTAAAATCTGGCCTAGTAATAATCTTTATTATCTGAAAGGACATAAGAGCCCACAACTTACGCTATCCTCTGACTGAACGCGTTCAAAGAAACAAGCTGCGTTCTCTTACCAGTAAGAGGACTGTCAGCAGTGGCGCCACGCACACATGATGGAGAGTCAAACAACCGTGAAGTAACAGCTTTAAACATGACAGGCATAGGAAATTGCCACCATAAAAATTACTGGATAGAAATATGGATTTTAGGTCCTTCCTTTGGGATGCCAGATGCATTGTCTGACATTGTATTTAATTTAGTTTTGTTTTCACTTTTTTCTGTTTTTTGTGTATGTTTTATCTATAATTTTCTCCTGTAGCCGTTGAGTTAGCGCATTTAAATAGAGAGTTGTATTGTTGATGCTATATTGTTAGTGTTGTTATTATCACTGTTTTCTAAATTTCTGACTTTTGTTTTATTTATTTACTTCAAAGTGAGCATAGGAGTAAACTGAGCATTCAGTTTTGATGATAAACTGAAAGGTTTTATTATAGGGGCTTCCCGTGATTGAAATGCATACTCTCATTTACAAATGCGCCTAAAAATTGGCCATTGATTACATTTTCTGTTTGCAGGGCATCATGCCGATTCTTCCTATTTTTCGTGAAGCTATTCTTAATGGGCTTCCTGAGATAAAAGAGCAGGCTGCACAGGGCCTAGGTGAAGTGATAAAACTGACCAGTGCTCAAGCTCTCCAGCCATCTGTGGTTCATATCACGGGTCCACTCATCCGTATTCTTGGAGATCGGTTCAAGTGGAATGTGAAGGCTGCAGTGCTGGAAAGTCCTGTACTGCTGCTTGTGAAGGTGGAGAGAGAGAGAGAGAGAGAGAGAGAGAGAGAGAGAGAGTGAGTGCATGTTTCCAAATATATTATCCTTTGCTGTTTTTTATATTTAATTTTCTTTCATTTAAATGTATTGTGTATGTGAATGCATTGTATGCAGAGCCATACTGAACAGTGTCAGAAAATATTTTCCTTGTGTTTCTTTAGTGATTAGTCGTTTATGGTGATGTTAGGGTCCATGAACACCAGCATCAGCAGTCGTGTGATATCAGACAAGTCAGCATGACCTTCCCTTCAGATTGTTGGGACTTGAATATCTTGTGGTGGGGGAAGGATGGATGTTTCTGTTACATGCTTAAAGCTTTTGCTATGGGTTCAAAGTGGCTGTATCACTTGTTATCACTGCCCTCTGTCTGGTAGAACTGCAAATGCTCCACCAGTAGTGTCGTGCTGTAGCTTTTGTTGGACCTATTGGGTGCACCCCTTAAAATATCCCAGGCATCACATGATTCTGTGTTGATGCATACATTGAATTGCACTGCTAGTGAATGAATGCTGCAGTGTTTATCCACAGACACAGCTTCCTCCACTTCTGCAACATTCTTGGGTGTTATGTCCACATGGGCCTGACCTGACATTGCCTCGTCGGTCCTTCCCCTGAACAACATCTCGTGCCGCTCTACCGTTCTTGTGTTACTTCATTCCTGTCAGGTCTGAATGTTCTCCTCAGCACATGCTGAAGG